>NC_048305.1:27451749-27531797 GCF_013100865.1 Trachemys scripta elegans | reverse complement strand
GCCCCCCGGCCCCCTTACTGTGCTGCAGAGCAGCGCGCTCGACAGCGGGGGAGGGGAGCAGGCTCGGAGCTCCAGTCGAACAGCCGGCGATCTGTGAGTGCAGGGAGGGAGGGAGAGGAGGGGAGTGGTGTCAAGTTTCAGGAGGGAGGAGGGGGAAGTGCAAGCAGGGCTCTGGCTCTGGCTTTTGGAGCACCGCTGCTTTGTAAGCGCGCGCACGCTCTGCATGGGAGGGGGGAGGAGGGGAAGTCCGGACATTGACAAATTCCACCCGGACGCTATTTTTAACCCGAAAAAGCCGGACATGTCCGGGGGAATCCGGACGAATGGTAACCCTAATAAGTTATGTTCCAAAATGTTCAAGCTAATTAAAGAAATTCCAGGAAGTTTCTGCTTCTGTCACCTTGGAGACAAGCAAATGTCAGCAAGATCACTCTTCTTTAGACATAAAAACTGTTTTTTATCCCTAAGAGTGTTATACAAACTCAGAAAAGCTGCATTTTAAAATTTATCTTGCTTTAAATTTATATTATTTTCTTTTTTGATATGTTTAAAGGATTTATGGGTTACTGAAATTTCTGCTTTATGCAAAATATTCAATAGAAGTATAGTTGCTGTAACCTTCAGATTGCAATTCCAAGAAGCTTCAGTCAAAAGACAAACCAAAAATTTGTCGTGTCTAGACCAGGAAGCCTTCCTCTTGTATAAAATATCAGTTTGATACAAAAATAATCTTTATCTCATGAAAATAAACAACGTAAAACATTAATGTTTTAGGAAATGACCTGATTGCGAAAAGGAATGTATGGTGGTGTTAGCAGAGAAATACATCTAGGTAAAGTGGGATTTTTGACCATCCCAAGAAGAACTTCTATGTAAACCCACAGAAAGAATTCTAGAAATATCCCAGTTGAAATGAATAATTACTCTAAAAACTTAATTCAGAAAAACCTCTAGGAAAAATGTGTACTTGGAAATGTTTAAAACCTTTTATTTACTTTTTTAAAATGTTGAAATGTCAAACACCATTTTGAAATACCTACTTGCAAATATATTAACTAAACAGAGAGTTCCTAATATAATTTTTTAATATCACTGCTATGTAAATGGTAAAATGCTTTATGTACCAACATGGAATCTTATGACCTTGCAAAACTAATTACTAATGTAAGAAGGCATTTAAGTATAGAATATTTATATTAATGGAGAATTACAGTAATTAATTACTGGCAGTTCTTAAGCAAATCCATCACCCAACTCAGAAAGAAAAGAAAAAATATTTTTCCAAAAATTGTTATGAAGAATCAATACCTTATTTAATAACTATTTAAGCTAATGCCATTCCAAGACTTATTTAATTTTTAAAAGACTGTTTTGAAAACTAAACAATCTTAAATTAAAACTCAAACTTAACTATGCTAAGCATTAACTATAAAAGACAGGAGTGTTTGGATTTTTTTGAAAATAGAATTTCATATCCTGCTGAATGCCGATAAAATTGAAGGGATATCTCAGAAAATGGATTGAATAAAAAAAAGGGGTAAAACTCTAAAACTTAAAGATGTTCTAAGACTCTCCCACCACAAAAACAAAGGAAATATAATTGTCAAGAAATAATTACAACCCTAATTTTATATATATATATATAATTACACACACACGAACCAACTACATTTTCATAAGATGAAGAGGCTGCAAAGGACAACCCTTAAAGATTCTGTGTCAATGACAGGGTGACAGCAACCACCTTTGAATCTAAACAAGTCTGGAAGAGGTATATTTTCCAATAATTTCATGAAAATAAGGAGAAGGTTATTCAAACCTCTGAAGTGAGCACCCTTCAGACACACACTATTACCCTGCTTTAACCACAAGTACTCCACAACTCATCCTGACTAGATCTCCAAACAAGCTACTACAGACAGCTAAGAAGAACAGAGAAGACGCGAAGAAACAAACAAAAGGAAAACCTCCCCAAGTCTTCAAAATGGACTGGTGAGAGAAAGTTAACTAAAACACTGCCAAAGTAGTAGATATGAAGCTCTTGTATTAATTTTACTGGGATATGGAAATACTGTTGTAACTTAAGATACTAACAATTTCTCCTGTTTATTTCCAAATGGTTAGATGATTTATTTCTGGAGGAAACTGAAACTCAACGTTGATAAACAGTGGGATGTAACTGGATTTAAAATCCATAATATTTGTTACTGCCAGTCTCAAAACAGTTCAGGGCAGTGACGTAGATGGCTTATTCTAAATAACTGATTTTAATATTTTCTTCAATTTCACAAGATTTACTTAAGATTGATTACTTTGTCCAATTATAAAAAGTCCGGTTATTAACAATAGCCAGCAAAATACACCTTCTCTTAAACAAATTCTTTTGACCAATCCTAAAGAGCTTCAGTATCTATGAGATAGTAAGCTACACTCACATACATTTGGGAAACAATATACTTTGGTCTTAACTTATTGAACAAAGAACGCCCCCAGAGGTGGTCCATTGTCAAAGGTGTAATCACCACTAAAAGCTCTCCCCAAAGAGGTATGCAGAAGATATTGTAATGGAAGTAACAAGTTTATTATTTGTGTTCTGTCATTAGCATTGTTTTATTTAACGGGTTTTCTCCCTTTCTTTAATAATACAATAGCCATGGATAATAATTGTGATTATTTTGCTTGGTTTTAATCACGAAGTCCCGTAAGGTATAAAAAGAACCTCTGTGTCTAAAATATTGGGAGTCACATCCCCGAGATAGTCTCAGGAACAGTCTGTATCAGTAATTCCATTCTTTTTTTTTTTTTTTTTTGGTTTTCCTTGATTTGGCAGTAAGAGGAACAGAGTGAGAGCTGGCCGACTATTTCTTGTTTCTCTGAACTAAATATTTTAAAAGAGACAAGGTAAGTGAGGTAATATCTTTTATTGGACCAACTTCTAATGGTGAAAGGGACAAGTTTTCAGCTTCATATAGCTCTTCTTCAGGGCTCTGTGAAACTTGAAAACTTGTCCTTTCCACCAACAGAAGTTGGTCCAATAAAACATATGACCTCATCTACCTTGCCTATCTTATATTGTGGGGCCAACACAGTTACAACACTGCAAATAAATATTTTCATAATTTTTTTTAAAAGAAAATTGGTGTCCACAAATTTTAAATTATCCTTTTTTGCTCTAAACACAGGTGAGGAAGATGAACCATAGTCCCATGGTTCCTGTGGTATTCATCTTCCAAAGCCTGTTTTCTCAGGTTTTGTACAGAAAGGGGTGAATTTCATTTTCAGTTATGCAGATATGCAGTTACAGTGCCTCACCTAAAACACTGACCTACAGCCATCACTGGTTACTAGGCATGAGAAGTTTTCCTCCTCCCCTTTCCTCAGGTTCATGTCTAATTTTCTTCCCCAGCAAGAGCTGCTTGCACTCAAAACACAGTTCAGCAACTGACGCTGTGATGGTTCCCCTCTAGAAGGTAGAGGCAAAGAAGTATGAAAACCTTGGCACATGAGTAAAAAAGATCCAGGGAGGCAAAACTGGAAACAGCTTTTCAAGGCAGCTGTTCCCACTAATGACTGCCCTGCATCTTTAAACAGGGGGGTGTTTGGCTGGATGACTGAAAGAAAGGAACAGTGCTTTATGGCTTCCGGGGGAGGAGAAAGATGAAAACTGCTGCAAATGGCTGACTCATCCCCTAGGAATGCAGGGATTTAAAAGGTGCAGCCCTGGGCCTGGAGCTTCCCTTTTACATGGAGCAGTCTGGGTCACAAGGGGAACCAGCATAGGTGTTAAATTAAGTGCCACCCGCAGGTTGGGAAGAGCACCATTTCCAGTTCAGCTGGAGATGTGAAGGTTGTCAGTGCCTTTATAAAGCAGATGGGGGCACATTCCTGTGGGTTTAGGATTCTGTTCATGGGGACTATAAATAATACACAGTTACACAAAACCATTATGCGTGTGGATGGGGTATGGAAAGTGCAGTCAAGCAAAACATATTAAAAGTCATAGGTGTGGTTGGGGCTTAGTGGTTTAAAAAAGGGGGGAGGGATTCTAGAGGAATCAGTTGAAGGTGAGGTAGCAGGGCCCTTTACACCATGGCCTGCACAACATTTGCAGGTTTATCTCCTGGGGCTTGGTCCTCAAATAGGCTCCAGGATAATCTCCATTACTTTATTGCCTTTCCTGGGTTTATACTGGCATAGCAGATGCTTTGCTTCACTTTTGCATAACAGGTTTCAGAAGTTGGCACCAGGAGCCAGCCAAGAACTTGAGTAAATTCTGGTACCTACATGGAACTTGGGGGCCAGATGGTTATCTACTGCCTCCTTACAGATGGCAGAGCTATGGGACAAGTCACTGGTCACTGAATGGTCCACTACAGAGCAGCAGGTGCTGCAGAACACAGGGTCACAGGCAACCGTCAACTGGCGTCCTCAACAATCTTGGAATCACCCCCCGGCTATTACATTTGTCAGTGGGGCTAAAGAGCTAACCATATCCACACAACACTCTTCACTCAAGGGTTGCTCAGTAATTCGCAATCAGGGGCCACAACAGCAGTGTTGCAGCGGGGAACAGGGGCACAGACAATTCTGACAATTGGGCATTGGCATTGGGAAGCATACAATACAGTGTGCAACTTCGGGTGGTCAGTTGCCATTAATGGGCTATCATTCCATTCCAGATGTGGGCAGACCAGCTATGAACAAGGTGCTGTGGATCGGTGGGCACAGGATTGGTTTTCTTATGCGCATAGGTGGATGTCCTAGTGGCCTAAAGGGTTGGCAACCGGGGTCCAGGACTGGGCAAGACTGTGTTGGCATAGAAGGAGAAGCATGTTATTTGACCAGCTCATGCCACTTCTATGCACTGAGGGGCCCATCAGCAGTCACTGACATGATGTGGCACACATTAGAGAACACTATTTGGGAATGTGTAAAGGAGTTCAATTACTGCCAGAACAAGACGGGACTTGATGCAGATCCCTGTTGTCAGACATGCATTCACGCATGGTCTTGCTGAGAGCCGTAGAGCACTACCCAGGTGGACAAGGCTCGACAGATTCTAACTGGGAGGTGGCCAAATCCCTTGGAGTCTTCAGAAGCTCAGCAATTTGGTCACCCCGGGGCACCAAATTATTCAAGGAGGATGGGGTTCCCCTGTAAAGCCTGGAAGCCCATTTGTTTTGGCCAATTTAGAAGGGGGAGCAATAAAAGATGTCTGGGAATCCGACTGGGTTTGGGGGGGGGAGGCAGCCAAGCTAATCGCTGACACCTCCTTGTGGAAAGGTATACAGTGACCAGATAAATGGCTTGGAAAAGGACTTAAAAAGCGGTGTTCATTAAAGGAACAAACGGGGTGCGGTTGGGGACTCCTATGATTGGTACAGCAGGGTGTCAACCTCCCCCCCATTCTTATAGCCCACCTTAGCCCTCCTACGAGGGGGGTGGATGGTAAAGTCCTGACAATACCAGTAATAAATTTGCTGGACAGACTTGGAGGAAAAATGAGGGGGAGGCTAGTAAAAGCCCCCAGGTAATTACAGAAAACATGGGGTTACCTGCACTGTACACTTTTATCTGCCATGTAGTCCCAGACATCTAATAATAAAGTTGCAGCTTGATTAAACCCATGTCAAATGTCTCCTGTCCTTCTTTTGGTATAGCCAGACAATCCTTATCACCTAAGAATTGAGAAGCAAATCCTTTCCTACTGCAAAACCAGAATACCTATGCGGGGTACTGAGGACAAGGAGGGGCTGTACAGATGCTCAGCCATAATGCACAGCCATAATGGACTCTTGACTAGGGAACAGAGAAGAATCTGTGAAGTCTTGGATTTCTAGCCCTGCCTCAGGGCAGTCCACAGTCCACAGAGTATCTCATTAATCTGAATTCCTTAAGAAATTGCATTGTTTTATATATTTTGATTTCTTCAAAACACCTATCCATGATTCCTGGGGCTTCTACAGTTAAAACTGACAATAATAGAAATAAAGTACAAAATACAAACAATGGTTGAGGTGAAATGACACCTCCATTTGAGCTCTTAATGTGCCGTGAAATTGTTTTATTGCAGGAACACATTTTCAAAGATGGGGGCACACAACTAAGGTATGCAAACCCCAATTGGCACATGAACTTTATGGTATATGCTCCCCTTCAACTGGATATGCTCAATACTTTGCATTTTAAAATATGGATAACATTTTATAGTTGCAGTTTGTGTCTTATTATAATCTTGCTATAAAGTGTAAGTTTGTAAATGTATGTAATTTCGAACTTTACATCACATATTGTACCCATGTACAATAATAATAATGCACTATATAGACTAAGCGTCTGACCTGTGAATTGGCTTAACTAAGTTCAGATCTCAAAGAACGGACTACTAATGCACTAATCTTCTGCAGAAATTGTACTGCCATAGAAATATCCTTGCTCCTCATCCATTATCACTTAACTTTCAATTAACATATTGATATTGGCAAGCTGAGTCTGGTCTAGACAATATAAACACAAGTATCCACATAAAGAAGCAAATCATTGTTCATTCTCATTTAGAGCATAAAGAAACCTTGCCCTTCTATTTCACAATACAGAAAGCTGCTTTGTATTGATTTTATGCTAGAGTGAGTTTGTCACAGTTTCCAAATCATTGTCAGAAACATAAACTGGAGAAATTATTGCTATGGTTGAAAACATACATGTAAATTAGCAATATGCATTTATTAGAAAATCCTAACGAACCTGCTTTCCCATTATGTATGCCACTACAGGCTAACTTGTGCAAAAAGCAGACCCTGGGGTGGCAAGAAGGGACTCTACTAGACACATTATACAAAACTGATATATTCTGTTATAGGGATTTTTTCCATACAGCTAGACACTTTCAGGAAATTGTTAATTGTGATCTCTGTCCTCAAAAAAAGGAACAGAAAGGGATTATTTTTTCTGGTTTGAAACAAAATTGTTACTAATTCCTACAATTGACAACACTTTGAAACCATGTAACTGTCAGGCATCAAGCCTTACAAAGCTTGTAATATGAGGGATGTTTACTACAGCCAACAGAAAGAATGGAACTCTGTTTTACACAACCTACTGCATGTCCCTGTAATAGGACAGCGAGATTCTTATGTTTCCCCATGTTCGTGGGTGCTGGACTTCTACAGAGAGATGTACAATAAGTCCCAATGATTCACTGGTACATATGTGGCTCATTAGACTCCACTATGAACAAGGGAAAGTGGGAGTTATCCTCTAAGCTGATGCTACGGTCTGATTCAGATGCTCAGGAAAGGCAGTCTAGCAGCAGCCAAGTCATAAAAAAAGCTTCAGTTAGAAAATGAGCCCCCAAAGCAGCCAAGCCTCTCAAGATTTAGAGGCGAGTTTATGTGATGTTATTTTTTAAATATTCTTGTTGGGTGGGAGTTTTATCATTGGTTTCAATGTGAGCAGAGTCAGGGAGATGCAAATGCTACCCCTTGTTAATAAAGCCAAACCCCAGGACAAGTAACTTTTTGACACTACAGCAAGTGTGGCGTTTGAATGGAAATGAGTGGGGCTCCCCCAGCTTACATACCCTTTAACCATTTTCAAGCACAAGTCTGTAACACAAGTATTTGTTCTAAATCTCCTGCATGTTTTTTTGTCTCAGGACTTTTGAAACGGAATGATAGTGCGTTGAATTCTACAACATACTTTTTGTCACTGAAATTTATTGTATTAGTCTTTGCACATTGGTATCCAGAATTTGACCCTTAACCTATCTCTTGAAAAGGTGCAATGGTGGTACAACATTAGAGCATTTGGAAAATATAGCATTTGAGACAGAAAAAATGACAGCATCCGAATCATTTGCTTAAGTAGGCTGTGCTGAGCTACAGTGGCTTCCCCAAAATGTCCTGTAAAAAGTCCTGTGATCCATTCTATATGCTGATAAAAGCTCTATCACTGAATTGAGTGTCTGATGTGCATTAAGACTTCCACAACCGCACCCTCATAAGATCAAATGGAGAAATCTTCCTGTGCATACTGGAAACCCAAGCAGAAGTAGTTCATCTGCAAAAACTCATCAGGATGTTAATGGGTTCATTTACTCAGGAGAATTGAATACTGAACAAATAGAGAAGCCAAAACACCAGCACCCTGGTGCACAGAGTACCTTGTAGGGAAAATAATATATATACATAAAATAAAAATTTGCACATAACTCATTACCACACATCTCCCAGACATGAGCAAATGTACTGAAATTAAAAGCAAAATCTTATCTGCTCACCTCTAGTACCCTGTAATATATACAGAAATTAACACAAGAAAGTAGAGTTAATTATAATGGAGTAAGTTGCTCCTGGCTGTTAGAGTGGTCTCTATCTGACACCCACTACAAAATCACAATCTCTTCTGGTTCTCCCAAAGGAGCAAGTCAACCCTCTAGAGCAGGTTGGGTGCAGTGCAAGAAGCACAGAGTGCTATCCTAAGGGATTGTGAAGCATCCACATCATAACATAATGGGGATATTTTTCAATTGTCTGTAAGTACCTGGAAGAATGCTTAGTTAAAATTCGACATCAATAGTTTGAATAAGCCTATCACTTTAAAATGTACACAGAGAAAATGCAATATAAATGCTAGGTATCATAAGTATTATATATTAGTATTAGTGAAGCCATCCGTACCTCCCAGTAGCACACTGTAGGAATACCTACTCATTTTAGGGTGAGGTTTTTTTTCCAATTTTTAAACAAAAATATTTGTATTTTTGTTTTCCACAGTTTTTTTTAAATGAAGTGTTTTGCCCAGCTCTATAGTTATGCTTGTAATCTCATCTATCTTCCAAGCATTTATATTGATCTTATCTCCAGGGCATAAGAGCACTTTTAAAACAACCCAATACATATAAATGATAATATTCTCAGTACATATCATGTAATGCCACCCTGTCTTCTAGGGTTCCTCCAATAACTGGATACAAAACAAATATACATATAAAATGACACAAATAACTCTAAATTCCCCCCTTTTTTTACCATTGTAAACTCCTGTTGTTATAGTTAGTTATATTCAATTAAACAAATACTTGCAAACCTCTCACCAAAGCTACATTAACGTGATATATGCAATAAAAACTTTGTATAAAGATATTTTTGTAGCATATACAGTATGTACTGGTAATATCTTGAGTAAAAGTGCTAAAAGAATGGTAGTTTCTTTAATATACATATAGATGTACCATAATGTTGTTAGTTGTTATAACACTCACAGAAAGATTACGATACCTTTCAGTAAAGTGTGTGAGAGACAGACTACATCTCATGTTTTGGATATATCACCCTGAAGTGTTGGGCAATAACTTTAAAAACAGATTCAATGTAGTTTTACAATTTTTGCTGAAGAAAAGAGTCAGAACATTTTGTGATGCTTCTTTTTTGACACATTAATTGCTCTTCCAAACACAAGGAGAACAAAAACAGCAGCATGCCATATTTATTCAATGAAAGTTGAACCACAGGGGTTATGGTACATTCTTCCTCCAAAACCAGCCAAATTATCTCAGTGCCCAACTTTTAAGAGGCTGCAATAATACTCGATCATTTGAGAATGCTGGTAGGCTTATGCATCATTTTAACAGCGTGATGGCAGACCGTGATCATCTTCATGTTATAGGAACCTAGGCTGGGTTAATCATTTTCATGCATTCTTATTCTTAACAGAAATTTAAATGGATACCAACATATTAGTCATTCCTTTTTCAGAGTGCATATTAGTCCAAATCCTTAAAAAAAGTCAGAAAACAAGCCTGTACAATCTCTGGGAAAAAAACAAACCACATACTTTATTTTCTTTATTATTGCTGTTTAGAGTAGTTATATCTACCAAGAGAGATGCTTTCTCAGAAATTGGTTTCAGAAAAAAGCTTTATACTGTTTACATAAATGAAAAGTATTTGATATTTAAAAGTTTAGCTTAAGTTTAATTAATGGTAACCTTTACACCTAGTCATAACAATTAGTGAAAATTCTAAGTGAAATGATCCTTTTTTCTAATTACATAAATATGCACCTTGAAAATAAGTAACTTTTCTTACTTTGATCACATGTGTATGCCCTGCAGTATAGTTTAGCTATACTTAACACTACCAAAACAGGACATCCTGCATGAAATTCTGCCTGAATTACAACTCATGCAACCCCGCCATGTCAATGAGATTACAAATCCAAGCAGAATTTGGATCTCTGGAAGCTGTGCCAGCTCAGCTACCATCAGAACTTGAAACAACATGAAAATTCATCATCCATCCTTTCAGTAAAGGACAAAAATATTTTTGTTAAGAGAATCTTAACTGAAAACTGGACACAAGTGAGTGATGATTGATGATGAATATGAAAATGATGAATTAATTTATTTCTTAATGAGTACACTCGGATACTTTCATTTCCTTTAGAAGATTAGGTTATTTGAATATAAAATGTTACCATATGTTCCTACCAGAGAAGTAATCTTTAAGCAGGATGCCTCTTTCAAAAGTCATTTTAATAGGGAAGGGACAAACACATCACTTTAATAAAATAGTGTATGGTCATCTGAACTTGAATGGTCTCATGGCTCAAGTTCTGTTTGTGTTTGTGCATATGTAGATAGATACATACATAAATTATGCTTTGGGTGTGATTTAAACCTGTAAGAGACAGAAAACACAGTAGCAAAGCTAACATTAATATTTATCTCACTAAACAATGATGTTATAATGGCAATACTAAACTTGACAAAAAATATAGTCATATTTCCAATTAAACCTTCAGGCTAATCTTTCATTGAAGGTAAATTGATTTCTTTTCTTTTTTTTTTTTTGTATTTAGATTCTTTATAGTAAAAACAGATGTAAGGGTTTCTGTCTTTCAGCAAGTTAAGATACAATGTGTCTTAAAGATAAAACAGCAGGAAGAAAGACTGATTGTATTCTGTATTGCTCTTTACCCATTTCAAGGTTTGTATTGTGTTAACTCTCACTTCCCTCTCCTCCATTTGGGTTCTCTCTTCGCTTTGGCTTTTGCGAAAAGCTCCTCTCCCTTCTTTTCTCTGTATTATATTATTACATGTTGTATCACCCTTTCCAACGTCATGGAGAAGTATGTTATGCTGCAGACTCTTTTATCTGATAATAAGTTTTCTCCCCAGCCTGAAATATTTGTATGAGAGCACACCTGTGAAAAAATGCAGTCTTCCCAATGAGAGGGTCTAAGACTTTAGGAAGTGTATACGTTAAAATCAAAGGCTGCATTTTCCCAACAATCTTTTAAAGAAGAAAAATGTCTTCATCTCTGGGAAGTAGAAGTTTCAAACCCTGAAATGGAGGAGCACATTGAGACTACTGACTTTCATCTATTTACTGTAGGAAAACAGCTTTTCCTGACCAGAAGATATTCATTAAGGTAGGTCTGAAATTCTTTAATTTCAGATTCTGCTGGGCTAACCGTCTTGGAAGCCCATGGTGGAACAGCACATATCTTTCAATGAGCTGGCTCAACACAGAGAGGTCTGTTAACCTCTTAGAGTGAAAAATCTGTTGGGAGTATCAGTGTTTATTGCAGTTAGATTGTTATTCTTCTCTAATATCTATGCTAAATCAGAACTATCTTAACATGAAAAAACTCAGTAGCAATAACATCGCAGAAGAGTTCTCCACCCAGACAATATCAAGATCTTCCAATGTTTTTCAAATACAAACTCTTTTCTTAGTAATTGTAGAAAAATCAGAATGGCCCATGTTCAAATCTAATACTGAGGCATCAGATCTTCAGCCGGTGTAAATCTGCATAGCTCTATTTATGCAACCCAAAGATCTGGTCCCGCGACTCTAAATAATTAAATAAGAACAGCAAGACCTGGCAACAGGCAAACAAAGAACAGAACACAAGAGATTTTACATGTCCTTGATGGGCATACAGGGTTCTAATTAACAGTGCAAAATGATTCTCATCTTCTTGCAACTCCTCTATATTTTAGACTCAGATCAAGAAGCATCAGAGATTTTCAGGGCCCGAGAATCATTATTCTGAAACCAGTCACCTAATACTAAACCACTGAATTAATTTATACCGTGGTTGAACTTGAATCACCAGTGGTCTGCTAATTTCCTATATGACATTCCTGAAAAATGTCTTGCTGAGAAAAGAATCCCCTGTAGCCAGTACTTTGACAACACCATGAGGATGCTGGTGAACAAGGAATGTTCTAATTGTGGCATGTTTGTTATTGTGGCATCTGGAAGACCTTCATGAGAGAAATGCATTCACTTGAAATGGATTGCCTTTTCCACTCTTAATAGTAGACAATGTGCCTACCCTATAGCTGTTGCTCATGGAACTCATCGGGGTATGGACTACTTAGAAACATTCAAAGTCAGAAATACATCAAATCTTGTTTTATGTTATAAGACATCCTTCCAGATCTGTGAATTGAAGCATGCACACCTTGTTCTATAAAGAGGCACTGGAAGCAATGGAATGCCTTTCAGACCCCAAGGACCTGAGGCATCTTTACAGCTTGACAGCCTATGTTTTGCTGCTTAGAAGACAGTGGTATATATTCTCCTCTCATTTATACAGGTGTAAATCAGAAGTGAAACCAATATAGTACCATGATCTAGATTTCTAGCAGCATAACGAAGAGGGGATAACTGCTGAGGCACATAACATTCAGACTCTTCTTTGATCCATCTGAAGTGTAGGGTATGAAGGAAAACTATCCTTGGTGCTAAACAACTAACTCTCACAGGTTTTCTCAGAGCAGGACCAATCAAAGCTGCATTAATATACCAAACTCATTCAATAATCCACAGGAGTGGGATCTGCTTAGGCAGGTGATCCCAGGTCCTTATGGGAGAACTGTCCAAGAGCCAGTAAACAAATCTTCTCTTCAGTGTGAAAATGATCTCTTATCCCCGCCCCAGTGAGAGGTTTTAGAAGCAATGAGTGTTGAAAATCTTGATTCATGAAAAAATCAGAAATACATCGGATATTAAAAACAAAACAAGACAACTGGGATTATTTCCTCTGTTGTAGCAAAAGCAAGACCGAGAGGAATACACTAACCAGTCTGCTAAACACTATATGCATAATCACAGAATCATTAAACTGGAAGGGACCTCATGAGGTAATCTAGTCCAGTCCCCTGCACTCGTGGGAGGATTTAGTATTATCTAGACCATTCCTGGCAGGTGTTTGTCTAACCTGCTCTTAAAAAATCTCCAACATACACACAAAGGATATGCTGCTTAACAATGCACTATCAATAATTACAGTAATCATTTTTTTAAAATCAAGTTGACAGTGTCTTGTGAGAGGCTGAAACAGGGACATCGTTTGGGGGGTTAATTGTTGTTTATTCTTTCAATTCAGCTTGCTTACAACACTGCTGCTTTGAAACTATCCACTTGGCGCTGCCACACTATTAGTCAGAAGTTTGACTGTGTACTGGAAATTACTAGACTGACAGATCTTAAATAATATAACTTTATTCATTATAACATAAAGGCATTAATAATCTTATAAGATACCATTATTGGTTAGAAAAGCCATCAGTCAAACGTTTCTCATCTGTCCTTACAAACTCACAAATTATTCACTGATTCTTGATCACAGCTGCATATCTTATTTATTTTTAAATCTAGAAATGCAAAAATTAAGCGCTTCCTACAGTAATAGAGCTCCAATTTAGGAAAGCAGCACTGTTCAGGAAAGCACACTAAATCAATGGGACGTAAGTATATACTTAATGTTAAGCACATATTTAAGTAACCTTTTTGAATCAGAACCCAGGTGAGTAAGTTCAACAATAAATACTTTTGGCCAGATATTGATCCTGTAGTCAAGAGCTTGTTCAGAGATGGCAAAAGCATGACACCTACTCGGATAGGCTGTTAAAGGCATTATAACAGAATTCCTACTATGGCAGGCCAAAATGACACACAAATGAAAACCATACCAGCAGTAACATTAATTTTGCTATATACACTTATATAATATTTCCCCATTTTTTGCTGATATATTTTAATTTATGTTGTTGAACATACAGGATTACCAACATAGCCAAAAATTCCTGTATAATATACAAATTTATAGAATCTATACGGTCAGCTGCATTGTCAAACGCACTGCACTGTTGAATGTAGTTTGTATTTCTTTAGTCTTTTGGAACTTAACTGTGCATACTTATGTGGGCTTCTTTTTAATTTCCCCCCTCTTTTAAAAAAATATTTTAAAAAGAAAAAAGGCAAATGCTATCTGGGCATAATAATATTAACATTTAAACAATCTCGCATTTCATTGTGTGGAACTGAGTAAGGCACCAGTTCCCTCTTGGTGCCACTATAAAAGTGGGGGCAGTTTTTGAAAAGTTGTTAACTAGCACAGGGCAAAAATTTTCTGCCAAAACTTTTTTCTCCAAAAAAAAAAGGGAATAGGGCCAACTGAAACATTCTGGGAATTTGGTACAGTTCAGTTAATTGTTTTGATCAGAAGGAAAAAAGAAAAAAAAATGGAAACATGAAAATAAATCATTTAGATATTATTGGAATGAAACATTTTGATATTATGGGCACGAGGCACAAAACTGGATCTCATTCACAAAACCAGAGGAGGTGGGTGCACTTCCACACTTACAACCATTAGCCCAGTGGTTAGCACACTCACCTGGGATGTGGGAGACCAAGGTATCAATCCATGCTCCTATTCCAGCTCCCTGTTTCAAAAATAAATTTAATATACAGTCCTCAGATAAAGAACATATTAGATATTAATCTACAGGGACTTGAGCCCAGTTGTGCCCCCTCACAAGTCAGTGCCCTAACAACCAAGCTATTTCCTATTCTGAGTCAGGGCTGTCTCCCTCTCTCCTGTTGAAGCTGTTCCACTTTGTATAAATAATTAAATACTAATTGGAGCTGGCACTGGAACCCAAGCATCCCCCTCCCTACTTGCAGGGGAGTACACTAACCACTGGCCTAGAGAGTCATTCTCACTTTCTCTCTCTGTGCCAATGACCTGTGAAATGTACAATCCCTTCTGGAGTTCCCTAGCTGTGCTGGGGGGCTTGAAGGAATAGTAATTTAAAGAGGGCAGCATAATCTTCTCAGCACCGAGTCTGTATACGTAGCAATTGGTAAGTTTGCTTCAATTGCACAAGTACATTATACATTGCTCTTATACACTAAAACTAATCAGCTGAGAGTTTGTTCTAATATCTTTTCAAAATGTCAGGAACTCATCATACTTCAGCTCTGTGATTAAAACTTACAGTACTCAACATCTGCTATTAGCGACTATTTAGTCAATGCCCATCTCATTACCATCAAGCGAAAAATATCTGGCTCCTGATTTTTCTCTAAATCAGAATTCCAGGGAAATCAACAGTGCAAAAAACCCGCAAGAATAAAGCCTTTCTTCTTGAGAGAGACACCAGCATAAAAATATACAGTAAAATACAGTAAAACTAAAGCAAATTTACACTCGAGTAAAAAGTTACAAAAAAACTGCAAAACTAAACAAAAAACGAAGACATTACACTCCAAACTAAAAGGCTGATAATAATGAACCAAAGATTTCGCTAGAAGGTGTAGTTTCCGATTGACATTCCAGTTCCACTGAAGTCATCGGGTGTTTTGCCATTGACCTCAATAGGGTCAGAATTTTCCCCAGTATCTCCAAAAAGATGAGCATACCACTGGTACATAACAAAAACAATATGTTTATTATTAATTATTATTTTAACTTATTATCATCAATCATCATCATCATCATCAGTTCCAAACAGAAAATAACGGTAGGTTCATTGATTTATTTCCAGAAGAAATGTTTTACCTTCTAATAATCATGTCACAGCTCTGGCTGATAACAATTGCTTTACAATTATCTGGCATCCAGTTCCAGAAGTTCAAATTTCCATGGGAGATCTACCCCAAAATTAAATGAGAATCCAGATGTTCCCAGCCCACAAGTATGGCATTATGATTGTACTGTCTTTCGATCCTCTCTCTACAACATGTCTCATTGTTGTGTACTGTGAGAGCTATGCATCTGGAATGAATGATGAGGGAGCCTATGAATATCAAGGTCACTTACTCAGTGGAAAAATCCTGCAATGAAAATGGACTCTTACTTTTAGAACACAGCTTTGAGAAATGTACAAGTATTTTTTTTTAATTTTTTATGTCATAGATTAATCCACTTGATGAAAGTAGTGAATCATCTGATGGCTCCACAGAATGCTAACATGAACTAAGTGCCACTGGCAATAGCAACTGATTGGTTCAAGATATGTCATTATATCTGAACAAATGCTTGATACACAAAATCATTTCAGATCCAGGGTTGACATAACAAATTACTACATAACAGTTTAATGTCACTCTGAAATACATTTATCATCTTTTTTTCATTTAATATCCTATGGCCCCAATCACACAACTAGTTAAAAATGTGAATACGTTTTCTCACTTGAGTAGTTCCACTGACTTCCAACTTTTTGAGGTCCATATATTTATTTATTTATTTGAGTATTTATATTGAAATAAATATACATGGAATATCGTAACAATTAGAATAATAGAATCATAGAAGATTAGGGTTGGAAGAGACCTCATCTAGTCCAACCCCCTGTTCAAAGCAGGACCAACCCCAACTAAATCATCCCAGCCAGGGCTTTGTCAAGTCGGGCCTTAAAAACCTCTAAGGATGGAAGTTAAGTTAGGTAACCCATTCCAGTGCTTCACCACCCTCCTAGTGAAATAGTGTTTCCTAATATCCAACCTAGACCTCCCCCACAGCAACTTGAGACCACTGCTCCTTGTTCTGTCATGGGCCACCACTGAGAACCGCCGAGCTCCATCCTCTTTGGAACCCCCCTTCAGGTAGTTGAAGGCTGCTATCAAATCCCTCCTCACTCGTCTCTTCTGCAGACATGCCCAGTTCCCTCAGCCCCTCCTCGTAAGTCAGGTGCCCCAGCCTCCTGGTCATTTTCGTTGCCCTTTGCTGGACTCTCTCCAATTTGTCCACATCCCTTCTGTAGTGGAGGGACCAAAACTGGATGCAGTACTTCAGGTGTGGCCTCACCAGTGCCAAATAGAGGGGAATAATCACTTCTCTCGATCTGCTGGCAATGCTCCTACTAATGCAGCCCAATATGCCGTTAGCCTTCTTGGCAACAAGGGCACACTGCTGACTCATATCCAGCTTCTCGTCCACTGTAATCCCCAGATCCTTTTCTGCAGAACTGCTGCTTAGCCAGTCGGTTCCCAGCCTGTAGCAGTACATGGGATTCTTCCGTCCTAACTGCAGGACTCTGCACTTGTCCTTGTTGAACCTCATCAGATTTATTTTGGCCCAATCCTCCAATTTGTCTTGGTCACTCTGGACCCTATCCCTACCCTCCAGCATATCTACCTCTCCCCCCAGTTTCGTGTCATCCACAAACTTGCTTGCAATCTATCCCATCATCCAGATCATTAATAAAGATGTTGAACAAAATCGGCCCCAGGTTATGTTTACTGTTATGTTTATAGAGGTGCTTTTGATTTTTCCATATTGGGCTCTTATCCTGCAAACACTTTAAGTATGCGTGATTTTACTGACATGAGCACATACTTACAGGTCCCAATCCTGCAAAGACTTCCACATATGTTTATCATTATGCATTGTGATTATTCCCATTGATTCAATGGGAAAACTTCAATTGTAAGTTCCTTGGGGCAGGAACTATCTTTTTATTCTGTGTTTGTACGGCACCTAGTACAATGGGGTCCTCAGAGTATATGGATAAGTCTCTATAGGATAGGGAGTCTTTATAAGGTCAGAGTTCTTCTCAATACAGCAAAAACCTCTAGGATATCCCTTGCAAATGTATTGCCAATATACAATTTTTTTTAAATGGAAGGACCATTTCAGCTCAAATTATATATCCATTTGATTAATAGAAAATCTTCAACAATATTCTGTGCCTTCAGAAATTATTTTTGTGAGTATAAATTAATTTTCTAAACTTCACACACTAATAGGTAGATGTATTATCTCCATGTTATTTATTCTTTTTGGCATGAACATAAGGGTAGAGCTTAAATATTTTTAAACACATTCCATCCTCATGTTGTTTGCTGTTGTTTCATTCTGTAATATCCCTGTGGCTTGAGTCTTAATTACATTGAACCCCAGTATAGTAACCCTCAATGAAACCCTCAAATTGTTTATCTCCTAAAGCAGGATTATGAAAAAGTACAGTGCAGGGGAATGTTTACTGCTCTTAGACAAAATTCCTACACCCTGTGCATTAGTGTCTTTTCAATTTCTGTCAAGTATCAGGGGGTAGCCGTGTTAGTCTGTATCTACAAAAACAACAAAGAGTCTGGTGGCACCTTAAAGACTAACAGATTTATTTGGGCATAAGCTTTCGTGAGTAAAAACCTCACTTCTTCGGATGCATCCGAAGAAGTGAGGTTTTTANAAATGCTGAGGTCTTCTAATACCTTAAATGTCTCAGTGAAGTTAAGTCAGAAGAGAAGGCTAGTTAGCAAAATGAAAAAGATCTACCCTCCTTATTAAGTCCATCCTGATTCTCTTCTGGGGAGAGTAATATTTGTCTTTTGATGTAAACTGTACCAGCTTGTTAACTTTGTTAACAGCAGAAGATTATGAAGTGACCTGGTAATTTTCCCTCTAAAGATAGAGAAAAGGGGTGAGAGCTAAGTACATTTTCCTGCATTTTAAGTATGCTATAAGCCACATTTTCAGGCTGTTGTTATCACTTTAACTAGTCAACATTGAGCTAAAATTAAACAGAAATTGAAAACAACAAAGAGTCTGGTGGCACCTTAAAGACTAACAGATTTATTTGGGCATAAGCTTTCGTGAGTAAAAACCTCACTTCTTCGGATGCATCCGAAGAAGTGAGGTTTTTACTCACGAAAGCTTATGCCCAAATAAATCTGTTAGTCTTTAAGGTGCCACCAGACTCTTTGTTGTTTTCAATTTCTGTTTAATTTTAGCTCAATGTTGACTAGTTAAAGTGATAACAACAGCCTGAAAATGTGGCTTATAGCATACTTAAAATGCAGGAAAATGTACTTAGCTCTCACCCCTTTTCTCTATCTTTAGAGGGAAAATTACCAGGTCACTTCATAATCTTCTGCTGTTAACAAAGTTAACAAGCTGGTACAGTTTACATCAAAAGACAAATATTACTCTCCCCAGAAGAGAATCAGGATGGACTTAATAAGGAGGGTAGATCTTTTTCATTTTGCTAACTAGCCTTCTCTTCTGACTTAACTTCACTGAGACATTTAAGGTATTAGAAGACCTCAGCATTTATAGCAATTCACATTTTTATAAGGATTTAGTCTCCTAAATTCAATACCCTAAGATGCACTAAATTTAAATCTTGTGTTTTGTGGGAGCACTAAACAAAATTACCAAATCTTACATTTTAATCCATGAACCACTAATTTTACAAATATTCTAAATAGGGTTGTCAATTAATCGGAGTTAACTCACGCAATTAAATCAAAAAAGTTAACTGTGATTAAAAAATCGCAATTAATCGCACTGTTAAACAACAGAATACCAATTGAAATGTATTACATATTTTTTGATGTTTTTCTACGTTTTCAACTTTATTGATTTCTTTTACAACACAGAATAAAGTGTACAGTGCTCACTTTATATTATTTATAATACAAATATTTGAACTGTAAAAATCATAAAAGTATAGTATTTTTCAATTCAACTCATACAAGAACTGTAGTGCAATCTCTATCCATAACCGCACTCAAAAACAAAACAATATAAAGCTTCAGAGCCTACCAGTCCACTCAGTCCTACTTCTTGTTCAGCCAATCGCTAAGACAAACAAGTTTGTTTACATTTATGGGAGATATTGCTGCCTGCTTCTTATTTACAATGTCACCTGAAAGTGAGAACAGGCCTTTGCATGGCACTTTTGTAGCTGGCGTTGAAAGGTATTTACGTGCCAGATATACTAAACATTCGTATGCCCCTTCATGCTTCAGCCACCATTCCAGAGGACATGCTTCCATGCTGATGATACTCATTAAAAAAATGTGTTAATTGTGACTGAACACCTTGGGGAGAATTGTACGTCCCCTGCTCTGTTTTACCTGCATTCTGCCATGTATTTCATGTTGTAGCAGTCTCGGATGATGACCCAGCACATGTTCGTTTTAAGAACACTTCCACAGCAGATTTGACAAAATGCAAAGAAGGTACCAATGTGAAATTTCTAAAAATAGCAACAGCCCTCAACCCAAGGTTTAAGAATCTGAAGTGCTGTCAAAAATCTGAGAGGGACAAGGTGTGGAGATTGCTTTCAGAAGTCTTAAAAGAGCAACACTCAGATGTGGAAACTACAGAACATGAACCACCAAAAAAAGAAAATCAACCTTCTGCTGGTGGCATCTAACTCAGACGATGAAAATGAACATGCATCGGTCTGCTCTGCTTTGGATCGTTATAGAGCAGAACCCGTCATCAGCATGGATGCATGTCCTCTGGAATGGTGCTTGAAGCATGAAGGGACACATGAATCTTTAGTGCATCTGGCACATAAATATCATGCGAATCCGGTTACAACAGTGCCATGTGAACGCCTTTTCTTACTTTCAGGTGACATTGTAAACAAGAAGTGGGCACCATTATCTCCTGAAAATGAAACCAAACTTGTTTGTCTGAGCAATTGGCTGAAATAGGACTGAGTGGACTGGTAGGCTCTAAAGCAGGGATCGGCAACCTTTGGCACACGACCCATAAGGGAAATCCACTGGCGGGCCGGGACAATTTATTTACCTGCAGCATCTGCAGGTTCGGCCAATCGCAGCTTCCATTGGCCGTGGTTCGCCGTTCCAGGCAAATGGGGGCTGCGGGAAGTGGCACAGGCCAAGGGATGTGCTGGCCGCCACTTCCCGCAGCCCCCATTGGCCTGGAATGGCGAACCACGGCCAGTGGGAGCTGTGATCAGCTGAACCTGTGGATGCTGCAGGTAAACAAACCATTCCGGCCCGCCAGTGGATTTCCCTGGCGAGCCGCGTGCCAAAGGTTGCCAATCTCTGCTCTAAAGTTTCACATTGTTTTATATTTGAATGCAGTTATTTTTTTGTACATAATTCAACATTTGTAAGTTCAACTTTCATGATAAAGAGTTTGCACTACAGTACTTATATTAGGTGAATTGAAAATACTATTTCTTTTGGTTTTTACAGTGCAAATATTTGTAATCAAAAATAAATATTAAGTAAGCACTGTACACTTTGTATTCTGTGTTGTAATTGAAATCAATATATTTTAAATGTAGAAAACATCCAAACATATTTAAATAAATGGTATACTATTATTAACAATGAGATTCATCGCAATTAATTTTTTTAATTGCACGATTTATCATGATATTTTTTTTTAATAATTTAACAGCCCTAATTCTTAGGCTTTATATCTCCCACAACTAGACAGTCAACAATATATTAATTAAAAGCCATGTTAATTCCTTAGGTATGGTGATCTTGAAATTTATTTAGTGCCATAATTAATTACCTTAAATTTAGGTAGCATTTACAGTCAATTTACAAATGTCTTCATTTTGGGGAATGTACCACATTTTAGGCTTCTGTATGTGAAGAATATTTTTTTGCTTATTCGGAAGAGTAGACTACTGAATATTAGGTGTTAGAGAGAAAAAAAAATTATACCCTAATCTGAAGTTTGCTTAAATTCACATATAGTGAGATAAAGTTGCCTTTAATTAGGCATTCACAGTACAATATTTGAAAATGCATGAGGGATTTTCAATGGGAGTTGGCACCCTAACTGCCTTAGGTACTTTTGAAAATCTCACCCTCAGGTCCAAATTCTTCTTGTAGTTACACACAATCAAACACACTGTAGTCAAAAATACTGTACAGAAGCAACTGCAAGCAAAATTGTGCCTTATGTTCTCCAATGCTCTGTTAAAAAGGAAAAGAGATAACGATACCTAATTAGCTAATGTTCACTAATTTTTTTTTCTTCCTTAACTATCAACAAGGCCCTAATCTTGCAGCAGGCTCTATGTGAGAGCTGACCTAAGACTGGAAGGGAAATACTGACAATATTAATATATGTTAAATCCCTGATTTAATTATTTGTAAATCCAAACATATCTTCTATGTGGCATATTTTAAGTGAGACAAAATAGATGCTTAGTGTTCTACAAACAAAATTTGGAGGTAACAGCATGACATTTTAAAGTAAGTTTAAAATAATTAAGAATTTAATTCTATAAGTATCATCCTGATAATAATATGAGTTGGGCATGCGACCAACTCTACACAATATACAATACCATATTTTTATAGTTTCAACAGTTTTTCTTCTAATTTTCTTTCACTGGATATAGTGGAACATAGTTGGAAAAGTGACTGAAAAATGGCTCCTTTTATTGCCTCTTGCTTATTGCCCCTCAGTGATTCCAAATCACATTTGTTTAACATAGCAAGCTTCCATGTCATATTTATGCAAGAATCCTAGAATTTGAGTGCACACACACACACAAACACAAAACAATAACATAACTAAATAAAACCACTTTATTAATATGGGAAATGCTTATTTCTCTAAAACCTATGTACCAAAGTTAAATAAAACCATACCTCTCTTTAAAAAAAATTGGATTAAATAATAAAAAAATTCAGTTGAGTGTATTGAATACCACCTAATAGCTACCTCAAACTTTTACTAATATATAACTATTAGTGGAAGTTTAACCATATCAACTGCCTATTTCTTGTCAATTTCAAATTAATATGGTTACTCCTCAAGCAATTATTTAGAGCAATGACTGCTTAAATCTGGTCAGTTATTATTTCAAATTTATTATTAAGTATTAAATATTTTGTATTTGTAATTGTATTTTTGGGTGGACAAAAATTGCTTCTGCTGTCATAAGAACATAAAAATGGCCATACTGGGTCAGACCAATGGTCCCGCTAGCCCAGTGACCCGTTTTCCGACAGTGACCAATGCCTGTTCCTTCAAAGGGAATGAACAGAACAGAGCAATTATAAAGTGATCCATCCCATTGTCCAGTCAGAGGTTTAGAGAACACCCAGAGCACAGGGTTGCATCTATCACCATCTTGGCTAATAGCCATTGATGGATCTATCTTCCAAGAACTTATCCAATTCTTTTTTTTGAATCCAGTATAATTTTGGACTTCACAACATCCCCTGGCAAAGAGTTCCAGAGCTTGACTCTGCGTTGTGTGAAGTATTTCCTTTGGTTTGTTTTACACCTGCTGCCTATTAATTTTGTTGGGAAACCCTTGGTTCTTGTGTTATGTGAATAACACTTCTTTATTGACTTTCTCTATACCATTCATGATTTTAAAGATCTCTATCATACCCCTCCTCAGTCATTTCTTTTCCAAGCTGAAAAGTCCCAGTCTTTTTAATCTCTCCTCATATGGAGTCTGTTCCATACACTTAATCATTTTGTTGCACTTCTCTGTACCTTTTCCATTTCTAAAATATATTTTTTGAGGGGCGAACAGAACTGTACACAGTATTCAAGATGTGAGCACACCATGGATGTATGTAGTGGCATTATGACATTTACTGTCTTATCATCTCTCTCTTTCTTAATGGTGCCTAACATTATGTTAGCTTTTTTTTGACTGCCACTGCACATAGAGCATATATTTACAGAGACTTATCGACAATGATTCCAAGAACTCCACATCATCCAAGGAAACTCCTTCCTTCCTGAATGATCACATCAAGTCATTTGGTCACTCAAATGACTTTAATTTTCTCTCTCTCCAAGATTTTGGTTCACTTAATTTTAGCCCTCCAGGGCAAATGCAAATATCCCTTTTTAAGTCATTGACACTGGAAGTCTCTAGATTTTGACATCAGTGATTCATCTGGTATCACTGACAGACATAAATTGGGAGAGAGAAATGGTTATATTCTATGGCATACATCATGTATGCATCACTCTGCATCCCCTGTGTACAGCAGAGCAGCGCTTCATAGTATGTGTCTGCACTGAACCATAGAGAAAACAATAGGCTAGTGAGACATCTTTGGCCTATACCTGGGTGGGAAGAGATATCTTCTGATAACCTGCCCACACATTCCGTGGTAGTGAAGGCAACTTGGCTGCACAATGGCTACTGAATACATCACCCAGACCAACAGACTCTATCCCCAAAGACAGTATTCCCAGGAATCTATGGTGGAAAGATTGCATGACTTTTCCAGTACTCTCAGGTAGGTCTCCCCTATGAAAAGGGAAGTAAAGACACTGTACCTGGACATATGATCACTCAGTCTTTCTTTCAACAGAGATTTAAAATGGGAACTAAGCGTATGTGTCATTAATATCCAACAACTATATTATATTAGTGTTAGCTAATGTGATCTACTCCAGGATCATACACTCTCATTAAAATAATTATTCATTAGTGGGTATTTTTGAAGCTTGCATTCTAAGTCCTTTCCTTTCACAAGTCCATTTGTTTTCTGTCAGCTTAATTATTCCTTGTAGGTTCATCATGTTAATTTTAAGGTTATGTTTTAATGGTTTTATAAGCGACGCTTCCATTGTTGGAAAATGAATGGACAGTATGAAGTCCCTTTTCCAGGTGATGATGTATTGACTCCTAGCTAAAGGTTCTCAAACTACTGAATTCAAATGCATTCATAATTCTCTCTTCAAAATATGTTGGATAAAAAAAAATAGTGTTTGTACTAAAGCTATTTAACGCTGATAAACTGCATACAAATTGCTTTCTGAATCTACCACAGCCAGTTGCTTTTGTTCAATTTATCAACAACCTAATTCTCATTGAGAATTTAATTTAAAACCATAATGTTTTTCTAGCTTCAACTCTTTTTTCCTATAATTTTCTTCCTCTGTAAAACTAATTAAATGAATGCTTATTTTGACTTTCTTTCACAAAAAGACTTTTTTTTAAAAAAAAACTTTCTTTTTAAGCGATGGTAACCCTTGTAAGGAACAGCTGATTCCTCCCAGAAAATGTCGAGGAACATTCAGTTGGCAAATATATTATATGTTTTCTCAACTTTTATTCCCTCAGTTTTTACATTAAGAATATTTATATAAAAGAACCAAAAGATATCTGAGTTTTTCATGGCTTTAACACAAATGAATCCCTGGAACACAGGCACTCAACCTTTATGGCGAGGAGTGTGGTGTAAGAACCTATCGAAAGGGGCAGAGAAAGAGTTTGCTTTCTGTTCAGACCAGAATTGTTGAACTTGGCAGACCTTTCCATAATAAAGCCATATGTTTAGAGTTTGTGACTGAATCTACAACCAGGTGAAATTCACCTTGATTCGGGCTATTTTTGATAGCCTCATTCTTTTTGTCTATAGACTAAAAATAAGATGACAAGATGAGTGCTACAGCTGTATGAAAAAATATAGCAGTAACGGAGCAAAATAAAATATTGTAGCAATTAAAGAAGAATTCATATGTAAAATATGTAAAGAGAGTGAAGTTTAGACAGCCTATATTATGCATCTACCAAATTTGCAGTGTGTGATTCTTGTATTCAGAATGAAAATATGATGAAAGAGGTGCCTGGAGAGAGCAGTGGATTAACATACTAGACTTTCATCACTGGAGAACTGGATTCAATTTCTAATGTAAGCTACAAGTGAAATATGTGTTAAGTAATCTCACTCTCATCTCTATTCACATCACAAAACCAATGCACATTTTGGTGGTGCAGCCAGGTATACTGGGTCATGCCGGGAGGTATACCAAAATAGTAAAACCAAACTCTTCAGATCAAAAGTATTGGGGGCTAAAAGTCCTGAGACACTAAGATAAGAAACAGTTGGATGAAGCGTACTAAAACTTGTTGCACTTCTGCTCAAAAGAGATTTGACAAATCAGTACTACTGACAGATGACCCCAGTACTGGAAGAGCAGCAGTACTCTAGGTCAGGACTCAGGTACGTTGACAACTGTACGGAAATGTATACACAGTGCCATTCCAAACTACAGTCCTGATTTTGCCACTGCTTCTGTGTGGGTGGACCCCTGCATCCACGTAGGACCCCACTGAATTCTGCAGCGATTTGTCTGTCTAGAGCTAATTGCAGGATCCAGGACGGGCCTATGACTTTGTCTCATGATTTTATTAGGCTCTTAACTTCATCAAATTCTTACAAAAACATTATTTGAAAAATCATGATTAAAAAAAGCCTTATTTTTGGTAATTCTGAATGCTGGTTCAACAAATATCAGTTCCACTTACTGTCTGTTTGCCAAACATCCCTGACTTTAGGATAGTATATGATAAAGTATAATCTCAAAAGATTCAATTTAGCCACGAAAGATTAAGTTACCAGCTTTGACAATAAATTGAACTTTATTTTTTCTCCTTTTTCTAAATTTAAATGCATTTTTCAAACAAGAAAATACAGAAGAATTTAAGGTACAATTGCTCAGCATATATATTGCACTAAAGATGACAAATCATTACCAAAATTGTATTTAATTATAATAATTCCCTATCATAAAAAATCAAAAAGATGAACTCTGCCCCTTAAATTGATTTATCTGCAGGCATTTGTTACTGTGTTTGTGCAGTAGAGGTGTACAGGCCAAAACCGAATGTCTAACTCCATTTATTCTAGTGCTCTTCAGAATTTGAGCTGCATTACTGGCTTACTGCATCCTAAAATAGGCTTTTAAGACTACAGGTCAATTGCAAAGGCAAAAGGATGTACAAAGCCTGAACAGCAGAGGAAAAGAGAGAGGTACATTTGAACTGAAAACAAAGAACAAAAATGGTCTTAAACCTTGAAAACAAATGCAAACTCCTGGTTCTCTTAGTAGACAATATACTGGGCCCATCCTAGTATATTGGCAGCTGAAGGTAACCTAGCAGCTGGGGATCAGCAGTTGCTGGGAACAGACTAGCAAGGCACATAACCTCCTGGTCAGGGCCAAGACTATTCCCCATACACTCAGTGACATCTCTTGGAACTGGCAATTCTGAAAGTTACAGCTCAGGGAGTACATCAGGGATCGATAACTAGTCGTCACTGAGAAGCAGACTATTTTATTCCCTTAAAGGAAAATATCTAAGCCCAGGTCTACACACAAATTTATGTCAGTATAACTACATAGCTCAGGGGTGTGGAAATCCACACCCCTAAGTGATGTAGTTATACTGACCCTAACCCCAGTGTAGACGGTGCTATGTCGAGAGGAGGACTTTGTGTGAATCCATGTCTTTTGTGGGGATGGTAATGTTCTGCTGCTGTCCTATGTCCTTATTATTTCCAAATAAACATGATTATTTTGCTTTATAAAGTAATTATCTGACTCTCTCTAATGCTGACATATAGTGATAATAATGATGTTAGGAAAGGAGATTAAACCATATTTTTTACAGATGCTATATCAATAAATGGCTACAAATTAGAGTTGCAAGGGATACATTCAAAAGGTACAGTAACTCCTCACTTAAAGTCATCCTGGTTAACGTAGTTTTGTTGCTGATCTATTAGAGAACATGCTCATTTAAAGTTGCACAATGCTTCCTTATAACGTTGTTTGGGAGCTGCCTGCTTTATCCACTGCTTGTAGGAAGAGCAGCCCATTGGAGCTAGCTGGTGGGGGGCTTGGAACCAGGGTGGACTGGCAGCCCCCCTATCAGCTCCCTGCTCCCCTAAGTTCCCTGTGTGGCAGCCGCCCAGTAGGCTATCAATTGCCAGCAGTTCAGCTGTCCCTCCTCCCCACTGCCATGTGTTGCTCCTGCCCTCTGCCTTGGAGCTGCTCCCAGGAGCCTCCTGCTTACTGTGCGGGGGGGGGGGGGGCGGCGCTAATGTCACGGTGTCCCCCGCCCCCCTGCTCCTGCCCCCCACTTCCCTATCCATAGAGCGGGAGACACGACAGGGCTCAGGACAGAGGGAGCTTGCTGGCCACAGCTGCTGTCTCAACCTCCTGATTCCTGAGGCAATGTACTTAGAGTGGGTTCAGCGTACTTAAAGGGGCAATGTGTGTGTCTCTCTCTCACACACAGGGTGAGTATCTCTGTCTCTGTCTGTCATGCTGTCTCCCCTCCTTCCATTCGTGCTGCCTTGTAGAGTGTGAGGCTACATTAACCAACACTGTGTTAACCCTTGAGGGCTCAGCTGAATGCTAGTTCATCATTTAGCAGTAAGGCATTCCCTGGGAAATATCCCACCCAAGCTTCACAATCATCATTGCAGTGTACAGTATTAAATTGTTTGTTTCAAACTTATGCTGTGTGTGTGTGTGTGTGTGTGTGTGTATATATATATATATATATATATATATATAAATATAAATAAAGAAATTAAATATAGTTTTTGTCTGGTGAAAATTTTTTTCCTGGAACCTAACCCCACCTATTTATACTAATTCTTATGGGGAAATTGGATTCGCTTAACATCGTTTCGCTTAAAGTCGCATTTTTCAGGAACATAACTACAACGTTAAGTGAGGAGTTACTGTATGTCCTTTTTTATTTTTAAATTATTATTACACTTCAAATTCGTAGAGTGAATCAAAGTCAAATACAACTTTTCTTTGATAAATATATTTAGGCTTGGAGGGATTAGATTTTTATCGGTAGATGTCAGTAAACATAGATTTCACCCTACACAGACAACCCAACAAAAATATTTCATTATAATAACTGAAATGTACAGATAGGCAAAGTAAGAAAAATACTACCTGAGAACTTACTACAGAGTTTGATTTAAGGATATTTACTTTATATATTGTGACATGATTGACAATTTGTGTTTTAACAGTTTAAACTTCAACTTTTTGAATCTCAATGTCTATGTCATTAAATAATTGCTGTCTGTTCCCTTCCCAAAATTTCCAGCAACTGCAGAAATTTTAATAAATGAAAATTGAATAAGTGCTTAAAACTCAGAATTTTGCTCAACTGTGAAAATTTAAATCTATACAAGTTTTTAAAAATGCTTAAAAGTAAAACATTGAAATTATATATATAAAACAAATTGAAATCTGCCAAGCACTAAATATATAGTAGGTTGGGAAAGAAATTGCCAGTTTTTCATTTCTTTGTGACCCAGTGCTAATATGTAGCTTAGCCTTCAAAAAATGTTCTCAGAGATCTATGTAGAATTATCTAAAATTACACTACCTCTTCACTTGCTCTTCATCAAAACAATATCCGCTTCTGTATACTGTCACTTACAAGGTTTTTCCCTGGATTCATTTTATGTCTTTCATGAACATACAGTATAACCATTTAAAAAAAAAGATATATTTTTCTATTACAGTTTCCAGCAATACGATGTATAAACTATAAAGGAAACAATATATGTGTTTTAAAAAAAATACTTACACCAGAAATGATGAAAGCTTGCTACTTCCATTTCTCAGCAACAAAAATGGCCCAGGAATAACTTTTAAAAAAGCCCTAATCTCTATGTATTAATATATTTCCCTACCCTAATGCTAAACAACATGAAATGTTAAATGTTATTCAATCTGTTAAATGTATATATTGTGAATTCTAGTTTTAGTCTAACGAGTGAAGAGTTTATTAAGGGCAAGTTTTTAAAACCCGATCTTCACTTGCAGCAACAAAATATGTGCATTCAAAGATACAAAAACAGATCTTGGCCCCAATATAGCAAGGTACTTAAGCATGTGCATAAGTCCATCCCTATTCAGCAAACTACTTGAACACATGCTTAGCTTTAAGGTAACTGCATTAAGGCAAATGGGGCTTAAGCTCATGCTTAAATGCTCTGCTGAATAAGGATGGTTTGCTGAATTCTGGGCTTTATGGATGAAAGTTGGATAATTGTATACATAACATCCATTTGTGACCAGTTATCCAATCAGCATGTGCCAACTGATGCACCGCATAAGTGCATCCACATTCTGTTCTCTGTTGTTCTTTATCCTGCACTGGAACAGCACAGTCACGTACCTTAAGCAGACATATTCTTTAGAATTTTCTATGTATTTCATGTCCTCTGTGCTTATTTTCCTATCTGTTTTTTGAAATTAACGCACTATATAATAACATTGGTCATGTGCATATTCATCTTTAGCCTTTATTTTTGACAATACTTCCTTATTTTTCACATACAGAGTTTTGGCCATTGTTTCCAGGTCTTCCTGGCTTGGTATCTGCAAATCTGAGTGGAAACACATACTCTCTCACTTGATGTTAATGCCTGTTCCTTCTAGTTCAAATTTTTGGAACATCTTCATGCAAATGGTGAAGTGATTTAGTGAGGCGGTATTTCCCTCTATACTGCCACATTTTAACTTGGTCATTTCACTCTCCCTGTCAGATTCAAATGTCAATGTGCTAGTCATGTGTTTGTGTTGGAGAAATCATATGAACAGCTGTTTACCCACCATAATGCTGATTCATAGCTGAAAACTATTCGTGAAAGTTCAGTTGTGGTATTTAGACTCACCCTTAGATAGAGCTAACCTGTGCAAGCAGCATGTAGATGGCATATAAACCAAGATTTCCCTAGTCAGGCTACAAGTTAATATTTTCACAAGTATAAATCAAGTCATGAATAGTACTTGTAGGGCAGGGCCCTATCCTAGAAGTAACTATACTATTTACATAAATCTACAACTGAACATGATACAGTTATGCATTAAAATGATCCCTGATGGAATATTTTCAGTGGAAATGCCAGCTGGGAGACCTCACAGGATTAACTTTCAAGAGGCATTTTAATAAATTTTCAATTTTTAGATTTATACTGCACAACACTTATGGAACAAACAACAAAACAAAGTGATTAGGTACACGACATCCACATGAGCAAGGTTTGCCAATTTTTTATTGGTACCTTGCTAGCTGTCCTACACAACATTACATAATATAACATTTAATACATTATATCCAAAAAGATAATCAGAAGATTTATACACAGTTTCTGGTATAATAGCTATTAATCTACATGTTGCGCTCCCAAACAGCTTTACTGTGTTAAATGAGGTGAAGAGAAGAAGGTGCAGTCTTGATATTCATGAATTTGCACTCAAAATGTAACCCGTTTGCAGCTTACCTGAGTTATTTTCAGGTATTTGGGCTCATCTCTTATTTTCAGAAACACAATGATGAAGTTGTTGCCAGAAATTGTATGTCATATATGGATTAGCCTATGGATTGCCAAACAATTGTCAATCATTCTAATGTCCCAACCTAGCATGCATTTTACAATGTATGATTACTGTGTCAATTCAGAAGATGACAGTGAAAAGAGAAAAGGACCAGAGAAATAATATCCTCCAAGTTCAAGTAAAAACATCTGATCAACCAGACATATTAATCATTTAATCCAGGTAGGTATGTTTCATCCAAACAAGGCTAACGTGGAAGTACATGGGTTTTGGGAAAAGAAGGCATTTTTCATACTGCAAAACAGCTAAATACTCCTAATAGCCTAACTGACCCATTATCATAAATGGGTGCTATGATGTTATAGTGGTATAGATTCTGATCTTTATTGTACAGTAAACAGAACTGTAGATGAAGGTGGAAATTATTTTATATTTTCCGAAGTGCTCATTTTATGTGCACCTAATCTTGCAGTCCTCCTTATATGCACACAACTCCTTCTGAAGTGAATGGGATTGTGCTTGTGTAAAGGCTGAAGGCTCAGGCCTCAATCTCAGTCAATTATGTGTGCATTTATCTTTTTTCTATATCACCACTGACTTCCATCTAGAGGAAGAATAAAAGCAACTACTTCTAACATGTTAAGATTAGAATGTGTGCAATATACTACCAATTCAGCAAATCACTTAAGCCATTTTTAAATTTAATTGTGTAAGTATCCTACTCTTATTCAGTAAATCACTTAAATATGTGCTCAACTTTACATATTTACTTAAGAGCTTTGCTGAAACCACGACTTATTTTTTTCAGATAGGAATTCCTTGAGAATCAAAAAAGAAGCAATAAGGGGTATGATCTTGTCAACCTCCTCTGATTGATATAGCCTTCTCTCACTTTAGGCAGAAGCCTTTAAGTGAAAGACTCCAATCCACCTTCTTTATATTTTCCTGCACAGTTCTCCTTTGGACTCTGTATTTCCAAATTGTGAAGCCTAAATCAACTGACTTCCTCATCATCACTGAAGCCCCGGATTGCTTGACTCCTCACAGCCTGTTGAGAAGATGGTTTTCCAACAGCTTATTTTCTTTGTTTTTAGTTAGCTCAATGAAAAATCTGAAGGCAACCACGGGTGGGTTAAATGGTAACTACATCTTAGAAATCAGAAGTCCTGTACACTTTTTAGAGTTTGTCTTGGGTAGAATTCAAAGGTTTATTGTTAGAAGGTGTTAGCTAATATGGTCTCAAAAAAACTCTAGTGTAAACAAGGCAGTGCAAACTTAATGCATGCTAAGCTGCTCAATTTGAAGCTTTCTGGGAACCTACTCACTAGTGTGGGGTGTTAATTTTTTTGGCATCATAATCTCTGAGAAGAATTGTTCATTTATTATTAGCTTTGTAAAGACCTAGTCCCCTTCACGTATTTAAAATAATTAAAAGCAAAGTTACAGCTGTGCTTCTTGTCAATAAGGTCCTGCTTCATTAAACAGAGAGAGATTTATTACATCCACTAGTACAATTAAAATAGTGTAAAGATCTGCAATTAGTTAAAGACGGAGTAGCTATTCATCATATGGGGTTCAATCCTGAAATCTTTACTTAGGTGAAATTCCTGTAGGCTTCAATAAGATTACTGTCTGAAGAAGGACAGGATTTACTAAGGAACTAGAGTATAAAAATGTGGGCATCATTAATGTAACAAGCACTGGTTTTTTGTTTTGTTTTGTTTTTTTAATGGAATCTCACTGGTGAAGGGCACATGTATGAACACTCTAGCTCCAACACTGCAAACATGATGCATATATTTAACTTTACTAATCTGAATAACAACATGAGCTATTCATGGTAGTAAAGTTAAGCATGTAAATGTTTGCAGGATCAAGGCCTTAAGAAAAAATAATTGTAGAGTTGAATTACAAGCACAGTTACAAGGAGATTAGAACCTCTCTCATCACAAACAAGTTATACCTATGGTTTTATCACTTCAGTTAAACCAATGCTAGTTTCAGGTATGCTATCAAATGCTGACTCCCCTTTGAATTAAATGTATTTTATCTATATACAATAAAATAACATTGATATACAGTGCTTGACAAAAACCATTTTATCTACACGTTTTGATAGACAGCAAATCAAAATAATTCAAAGAACAAAATGCACTTTGTGGAAGTAGCTTATTCCAGTCTGTAGACTAAATGCATTCTGAAGAAGGATTACATTTTGTTTGGCAATTTATTTTATTGACAAAGCATATTTCATCAGATATTGCATCGCATTTTGTAGACAAATGCATGTTGTCAAACATTGTATTTCCTTTGGTGGATGAAAAGTAATTTTTTCAGGTTCCACATGACTCTGGGGAATGCAATGAAGGCTACAAAACAGTATGTTATACGGATAAAATATTTTTATTATAATTTTGTTTAAATGCTACAATGTATTTTAAGAGTCTGCCTGGGGAGGGAAAATATATATATATATATATATATAATAGATATAAAGGTTTTTGCATGGATATGAGCCAGATTGTTATTTCTCTCCTACAATTTTGACAATATTTTATCTTCAAAGGCTTCTACAGAGTTACTCCAAGTAAGATCACAATCGGGTCCTAAGTACATTAACTTTGAGGAAATATAGTGTTCTTACCCCTTAACACAAAACAATGTTGCAAGAGCAGTAATGCTATACAGTACATCAGATATTCCATGATCAATCTGGTGTGAGCAAATAATGTACACGGAGAAGAGAAGACTGAGGGGAAACATGATAAAAGTCTCCAAGTACATAAAAGGTTGTTATAAAAAGGAGGGTGATGAATTGTTCTTAACCACTGAGGGCAGGACAAGAAATAATGGGCTTAAATTGCAGTAAGAGAGCTTTAGGTTACACTTTAGGAAAAACTTCCTAATTGTAAGGATAGTTAAGCACTGGAACAAATTACCTAGGGAGGTTGTGGATTCTCTGTCATTGGAGGTTTTTAAGAACAGGTTAGACAAACACCTGTCAAGGATGGCCTAAATAATACTTACTCCTGCCTCAGTGAAGGGGTCTGGACTAGATGACCTATTGAGGTCCCTTCCAGTCCTGCATTTCTATGAAAGAGGATAGGGGTTAATAGTCAATTAATTATACCCAGGAGCAATAGATGTATCTAATTCATTGCTTCTCAGCCAGAGGGGGAACTAGAAGGCATTGGATGATAACTTCGTGGACACCAGGGACCCATAAAAGTGAAGAGAGGTCAGTGTGAAGAGAGAAACCATAGAAGGAACCTGAGTCAGAGTCGGCAACAGAGCAAAGACCTCAAAGAGACTCAGTCTGTGGGGCTGAAGCTGGGGTACAAGCTCCAGAGCTGGGGAAGAGGACCCAGGAGTAGCTGAAGAAGAAGACTGAAGATCAGCCCAGAGGAAGGTAGATTTGTTGAGAGACACTGATGACTAGTTTGAGCTTTTGTTATTCTGAAGGGGGTTGGACTTAGATGCTTCTCAGCTGCAAGGCTAAATAGTGCACAGAGACAATGACCTGCGAGGAGCGTTAGAGACACAGAGTCCTGCAATATCACACCCCGATGCAAGGGAGTGCTCTCATAGTGAGTGTGTACTATAACAGTACAGAAAGATGCTCAAACAAATTGTGGCTGCAATTACCCTAAATATATGAAAGTTATACATATGGCTTGATTCCGCATCATTTAAATTCAATGGGAATTCTGCTACTGACTTCGGTAGATCAGGATCAAGCCCACATTCTATATCTATGTTCTGTTTTAAAGTGAATTTAGTGTTTATGAAAGGTAGTGGATTACTTTAAATTTCTCTAGTTGCCAGAAAAATAGGTAGAGCACAAGTTTCCCCACAGTGAACTGCCAATGCACCATAAACTTCATGCGGAGGAACCAACTCTAGGGATGAGAGAGTAGTTCAAGTTTCAAGCTCAATATGTTCCTGGCATCTCTGCCAAGGCTGCTAAAGAAATTGCCAATTATTGCAAATTGTGATGTGGACACCTGGTTCACTAGGAACTGCATCCACTAACTCATTTTAAGTAGGACATCAAAGAGCCTTCCAATGACACTAGCAACCTGGACCAGTAACTTAAGTTAATATCTTTGATCTGCTTTTCTCCAGACTAGAGAGGGCCTCATCCTCCTTACAACTGCATTATTTTTACAGTGATGTAATTCTAATGATCTTGGTGAAGTTACTCCCAATTTACCCTGGGTTTAATGAAAGTAAAATGTGACCAATACAATTTTAAAATAATGCAGTATCAAAAACATGTATTTCCAGACTTTTAGAATGACTTTCATTGCAAAATAGTCAAACTAATTTTAATTTCTATCCTTCTGGAATACTCTTGTAGGTATGTGGGATTTGGTGTCACTTGATCTTATTTAGATCTTGTTCTACTAGCTGTGATTCAAATTCTGGCTCATCAAGATGTTCAAAATTTGTCTGAAAATAGCCTGAATTAATTCCCTGGGCACAGAGTTATTAAACAGATATCTGAGGAGATCACGCCCTCCATTAGTTTGTGTTTAAAAAGTAATGTTGTATTGGGCAGATTCTTTGCAACCTCAGAGTACGTTATAGGAGCCTCTGAGATGCTCTATCGTACTCCGGCAGGTAACAGACCTAAGGTGCTGATCAATAGAGCACAGCAATGTTGATGACTCTCCCATATTGGCCGAATTCTCAGCTGAGGTGACTCACAGAGTTAAAAGGCCCAGAATATCAGCAGAGGAATGCAAAGTGGTTGTATCAGGAGAAGGAATCTGGCCCTTCATCTTTGTTTTAACTAATATTTTTAAAGAACCTTACAGTTACAAAGAAGGAAAAAATATGACTATGCATCTCCAGAGCCACATTTCAAACTGGCTTAGAAAGCAGTTAGCACATTCACCTTTACAAGAAGAGATATACGGGAGTGGAGAGAAGTGAAAGGGAGTCTTGTTTTGTAAGAAAAAGTAGCTACAAGGATGAGAGTAGGAACCTTGAGCAATTGCACAAATACAGACTGCATGAGCCATCCCTAAATCAGTGTTGTGGATATCAAGTCCAGGAAGCTTTTGAATCTGTGATTCTATGTTAAAGCATATATTTTTAAAATCTATATACTGCTTTGAACAAATTTTAGATTAAGTTTAATTGTACATTTCTTCCTATCTAAGATCAGTACATAAACCTTATAAAATTAGATTAGAATTAAACCATTAAAATTAGATTAGATCTACACTAAAATTCAATGAACTGATGGAGATTAATTATTATAATACCAAAAATGTACACATGAAGAGAAGAACAAATTTTAAGTTAGTTGCAGTAGACATTAAGAGAAGATACAATAGTCCTAGTAATTACATTCTACTAGTACAATTACTAGGCAAGGAAAGATGGCATTATCCACCATCATGATATATCAACTTATGAATATTTACATTCCTACTAATTAAACATCTGCAGGAATATTAGTAAGAGAAGATTTTGAGTAGCTAGCTATGTCATCCTCAATTTTTTTTCCTTTGTGCTGTACAGTATTTTAACATTTCTATCTAAAACAAAAAACAGAGCATGTCTTCTTCGAAATAAATCCTATCCCAAGCAAATAAACCAGTGGTGGCCAACCTGTGGCTCAGGAGCTACATGCAGCTCTTCAGAAGTTAATATGCGACTCCTTGTATAGACACCGACTCCGGGGCTGGAGCTACAGGCACCAACTTTCCAATGGGCCAGGGAGTGCTCACTGCTCAACCCCTGGCTCTATCACAGGCCCTGCCCCTACTCCACCCCTTCCTGCCCCCTCCCCTGAGCCTGCATTGCCCTCACTCCTCCCCCTCCCCGATAGAGCCTCCTGCATGCCACGAAACAGCTGATCAGGAGGTGCGGGGAGGGATGGGGAGGCGCTAATTGGTGGGGCTGCCAGTGGGTGGGAGGCGCTGGGAGTGGAGGAGCTGATGGGTGGCTGCTAACGTATTCCTGTGGCTCTTTGGCAATGTACATTGGTAAATTCTGGCTCCTTCTCAGGCTCAGGTTGGCTACCCCAGAAATAAACTATAATGGATTTCTGGATACAAAACCTAAATACAGAAACTGCTTGTGAGGAAATGCCTTGAGCAATTTACTTAGAAAATACTCCATGAAAGTCAGCCTGCACTTCCTTTAGATGAGAGCACAACCAAGTAAACAACTGAAGCTCACATAACTCCTGGCGGAATTCTGTGTCACTGCATGTGCACAGAATTCATGTCCCCTGAAGATTTCTTTGCTTCACTGCAGAAAAATGACTTTCTGACAGGGAAGCAAAGGGAAGATGCAAGAGTGGTCACGCACCCTTCCCCATCAGCATTGGGCATGTTGTTTCAGGTGCCCGGAGCAGCTGGCAGAGAGGTAAATCACTGTGGGGGTGGGCAGAAGAGGAGTAGGGTGGGATTGGTGATGCTCCTACCGGGGGCTTCTACCCTGTGTCGAGCTCAGCAGCTACTCCCAGTTGGGCTGGGGGTGGACAGGACTTCCTCTTCCCCTGCAAGGTGCAGCAGGGGTAGGGGATGGGTCAGACCAACCCCACAGAAAACTACTCTGGCTGCAGGAAGCTCTGCACCCTCCCACCCCCACTTCCTGCCCTGTTTCTCCCTGATGAACATGCTCAATTACTGATATCATCACATAGCAGCTCTGGTGACAGAGAAAGTGCCTGATGTCCTGCAAAGGAGTAAGAGAAAATATTAAACTATGGGGCTCTCATTGTACAGATGTGCTGAAAGAGGGAAAGGATGGAACGGAAACCAAACCAAATAAAATACAACACCTGAGGAGTTAATTGTAAGACAATTTTGGACAAAATATTTTTTTTTAAAGTACGAGATCTGAGCTTCTAATTAAGGTCATATACAAATACCGCAGCACTCTATACGATAGAAAATATTTGCTTGAGAAGTGCCTCAGTTTTCTTATATCAGAAACTCCTTTACAGTAGAGGTACCCCTTCCTCCCAATTCTTCTCTGTTCACATCTATAAATCCTGAAAATCTCCAATGAAGTCAGTGTAGTTACAAGAATATGAAAGTGGTGTAAATAAAAAGAGAACCAATCCCTATATATTTTATTCAAATGCACTTATAAACATATATTTATATATTAAAAGTTTATTCTAAGAAAATATTACAAATCCCCTAAACATTAAGTTAAAATGAGTTTCCTAAATATACATACGGTCTTATTCTGAAATCCCCAATATAACTGCCAAATAATTACATCTGTTTTGACATAAACAGTAGCAAATAAAGTTACCGATGAGGACTAAGGCAATCTTGTTGACATTGCTTTAAAGTAACTACTGTCACTGAAATCTCTGTAGTGCCATGAGCTAGATAGTTCACATTCAAGTCTCAACAGATACTGTTATGCACTTTACTCTAATTGCCAAGTATGTGTAGGTAGCTAGTCATCCAGCCACAGATTCAGAGTCAGTGAGGGCACTGGTTGTGGTGCTAGAGGCACCGGTTCTCCCTTCTTAACACTCAAAATCACTGCTCCCTACCACGCTTTTAGACATGTTCGGGTGCTGATCCTGGAGAATGTTATCCTTGGTTGCATTCTAAATTTCTGTGTTACACAAGCCAATTGTATATGCTTTAGGAATTCTAAACAATATGACACAAATAGTCTGGCATTCAGTGTAAAGCTTCTGTAAAACCTAAATGATGGTTTTAAATCACTTTACCATAAGCTCTAGTAGGGATGGAAAAAAATCTATCATGATATGTGGAAGCAAGCTACTATAAAATAAACGAGTGTATATTTTTAATTAATTAGGTTTTGTCTTTTTCAGACAAATTACAAAAGTAGCTATGTGTAATCCACATATATTCATTTCTCTATTTTTAAGGCATACTAATGGCCAATCTGCCCTCTACTTTCAACATAAAGAATGATTAGTTACAAAGCAATCTGCAAAATCACGGTGTCTCTAAAAAATAGTAAATATCACTTTTTTATGTGTGTCACATAGTAAATTACACAATAACTCGCTGGTAATACTTTATAGCTGAGCTAACCAACATGGATAACTAGACACACATCAATTAAAGGATCTTTGTCAATTTTTGCATGCCTCATTATTACACTAAGGGTCCCTGGCAACAATTAAGGTACCCAATTCATAGAAATTGCCTTTATTATTTTTGAAGCAGCTACTTTCTTTGGATGTAATGACTAGGAGAATGGAAACAGATGTCTCTGTTGCTAAGGAGATTGAGTCGAAAAACAAACTACTGAGATAAGGCAAATATGCAACTTCCATATTTAAAAAGGGAAAATTTATTTTACTGAGAATGAACTACTTAAAAAATGACTAGCAGTAGTCCAGTTACTGCATAGCAAAACATTGGAACAATTTTTGTTTTATAGTTTTTCTACTACAATGTAGTCTTCAATATTTATCATAAGACACTTTAAATAATGATAATGCATATATACATATTGTAGAACTGATATGCCCTGAATGGGTGCAGATGCTGGTTGTCAAAGGGGATAACTCTGTAACACGCTAAATGGTAATGTTAGGAAAACTGCAATAGTCCGTGTGAGCAAAATGAGTAATCTGACATTAAACTTTCAGCTCTTATTCCAAACATCTCACATTCCAGTTATGCTGCATTAATTCCAAACAAGAACAATTTCAAAGATGCAAACTTCTACAGCACTACCTAGAAAATCCAGTAATATGTAAATAAAGAGCTACATCCTCATCTACTGTAAATCTGAGTACCTCCAGGGCTGGTGCAACCATTAGGCAAACTAGGCAGTGGCTTAGGGCGGCAAGTGGTTGGGGGTGGACTTGCCTGGACCGTCCTCAGGCATAGGCAGCTGGGTAGGGCACCTGAAAATGTGGGGCACCACTGGATCTTAGTATCCACCCTACTAGTTTTCCTATCCCTATTCTGACCCTTCCTGCAGGCTCTGAGTCTTCCTGGGAAGAGGATCTAGTACTTAAAAGAGAAACAGTCTCCAGACTGCCAGACCTATTAGCACAACACTGAAACTGTTAAAGAGCCATTTGAGGGGTAACGAAGAAATTAGGGTTACCATACATCCGGATTTCCCCAGACATGTCCGGCTTTTTGGTGCTCAAATCCCCATCCGGGGGAAATTTTCAAAAAGCCGGACATGTCCGGGGAAATAGGGAGGCATAAGCCAGGGTCCGCCCGGCCCCAGCATGATCCGCCAGGTCCGCAGCGCAGCCCAGCCGCCCTGGCTACATTGTAGTGAGCTTGGGCGGGGGGGGGGCTTGGGCTTCCCTCGCAGGCGGGGACCCCTTGGCCACTGGGGGACCCTTCCTGTGGCCACGGAGCCACGGGAGCTGTTTCCGGCGGGGACAACAGGCTGGGGAACGTACTCGCCGGCGGCAGGAAGGAGGCTGCGGCCAGGGCTGCAGGGACCCACACCACCCCGGTTGCCGCTGAGCGTCTGAAGCCCCCGCCAGGCAGTGGCTGCCAGGGGAGCAGGGGAGCAGGGCAGGGCAGGCGGGGGGGGTGCAGTGGCTGCAGGGCGAGGAGGAGGAGGGGGGGGGGGGGTGCAGAGGCTGCAGGGTGAGTGAGGAGCAGGGAAGCACTTAGCAACCCCCAACCAAGATCAGAGCAGGAGGGAGGAGGGGGAATGCAGGGTGCTCAGCGGAGGGGACAGAGTTGGGGCAGGGACTTTGGGGAAGGGGTGGAGTTGGGGCAGGGCCAGGGCCCCCGTGGAGTGTCCTCTTTTTTCAGTGCTAAATATGGTAACCCTAGAAGACATTTAACAGGCATTTGCCAACCCCCAGGTATCTACTGTCAGTTTCTGAATGTACTGACAAAAACAGTTGTGCACGACTGTAATATTTACTCAGAACATGTCAGTCTACAGGACCTTAGTTTAAAATTTGCTTTAAAAATATTTCATTAGTGAGTTGGTGAAGATTATAAAATCACATCTCTAAAAAATCCTTGCATAGATTTTTAGATGCACAATCATCTTTAGCCTTAAATGCTTGGATCTTCAGACATATGTTTTTTTAAATAAATTCTTCAAAAGACCACCCTTATCTAAAATACACATTTTAATTACTATAGTAAAAAAAAACTTACTTCAAAGTCTTCCTGTCCTTTCTGTCCATCCATTTCTCCCTTCACCCCCTCTACTCCCCCCACCCCCACAATTGAAGGAAGCAACAGCACTTTGCTTCCAGATAGCTGGACAGAGTTTCCCTTTCTTTACTTCTGACTATCTGATGAACTAGTTTTAAGCAAAATCAGATATAAAATCCTTTATTATGCCTAAAATCTTTGGAAACATATTTTTTAAAGTTGGTGAAATTTATGAACACACTAAACCTCTGTGACTGATTAATTTAAAATAATGTCTGTTTCAGTGAGTTAAATATGTAGTAATCTGGAATGATTACTTTATGAAGGCTTAAGAGTACATTTAAAATATAAAATCAGCTTAGAAATACTGATTAAGAAAATGTAAAACAGAGAAAAGCTGCATCATGTATTCCATAATATTTAATGTTGTATTCAGCAGGACAGCTGACTCGCCCTTACTACAAAGTTTTTGCAAATAAATGTCTGACAAACTTCAGGGCATATCAAAAAGCCTGTGACTGACATTTTTTATTCCCAAGTTTAATGCTTTTAATTAGGTACCTTCTGCATGTCCATTCTGTGTGAGAGAGAGGGTACAGGGGTCTCTGTGGGGAACTGTGACTCTCCGTCACCGTGAGGCAGGCCGGGCATCTTGTTGTTCTTTCTGCCTTGTCCCTCCGCCTCTGCCCCCGCTGGGCTGCAAGCTCAGGCTGCTGTCGGGCATAGAGGCACCAGTTTAATAATACTGCATAGGGCTTGTGGGGGCGGTGAGCCCCAGCCATGGAGGAACCGGCACGGCGCAGGAGCCCTGCAAAGGCGGCGGCGGCGCTAGCGGGGAGCAGCTGCATCCCCCGCCAATCCTGCGGCCTGGCACCCCCGCAGGGGGCCCTTCAGACTGCAACAGATGCATGCGGGCAGAGGCCCCCCATGCGCCCCCCAGTTCCCCCCTTGCCACGCTCGGGCTCTGTGGCTCCCAGGCATGTAAACCGCTGCCGGGGCATGGGGTCCTGAGACTGCTCCGGGAGGGGCAGTGGCGGCTCACACTCCCGGGAGCCGCAGAGCCCGAGCGCAGCGAGGGGGTGCACGGGGGCCTCTGCCTGCATGCATCTGCTGCAGGAGCCCCCAGAAGGCAGCTCCTCCCTGCCGAGCTGCTGCAGCGGCCCAAGCCCAGCAAAGCCAGTGAGTGGACTCGGGGCGGGGGCCGCCGGGGTGGGGTGGGGAGGGCTCACGGGGGGAGGGGGGCTGTTTACCCTCCAGGGGAGTTCAGGGGGTGGGGAGGGGGGAACCTGGTCTGGGGAGCAGCCCCTGGGCACGGCTGGCCCCTCAGCTCTATGAAGGCTCGTTGGGATTTGCCCCTCAATCAACCGATGTTAACAGCGGGGGGGGGGGGGGGGGAGGGGGGGGGGGTCCTCAAAGTGGAAGTTTTGCCTAGGGCGCAAAAATATCCTTGCACCGGCCCTGAGTACCTCCATTGACTCCAATGCAGCTGAGGATTTGGTCACTTTTGCATATTATATATACACATAACTTCAGGAGAACATTCATACTTTAAATAGATTAGTAATGGAGAAATAAGGAGAATCTGATGGGATCATCTCCTGTCACTTTATTTTTCAGCTTTTTCATTGCAACCTGTACTCTTGACATCTCTATTAGACTGATTTTAATGTCAAGCTGATCAGGTTCACATGTTTAATCAAAAACTGGTGCTAAAATAGAGTTGGGTCTATTAGGGACTTTTTTGAAAAGCTCTTCCCATCTGTTTTTCTGTTCTACTTCAGTTATAAGCATTTTTTATTTTTTTATTTTTTATCTTTGCTTTTTATTGGTACATGTCCTGTTTTGAAACGTCCACACAGGGCTTAGTCACTTGGTAATGGCTCTGTAGTTTTCTAGCAAAGCAGCAGCTTCATCTTCAGCATACTTATAGTTGTTATATTTCTTTGAGTTGATTTTCACTGCCTCGTCTGCTTTCTTATACTCCTACTGTGTCTTTTCCAACAGTTCATTGGTCTTATCATTCAGGAGTTTTCTTTTCAGTGAGATGCCACATCTCTTGGCATATACAATTCTTGTTCTGTCTGTGATGATATCCAGCTGCAGCTTGAATCACATTCAGCACTGCCCATTTTTCTTCAGGTCCAGTCTCTCTCTCTCTCTCACCTTCCTCTGTCTCTGGCAGTGCCTCAAGTCTGTTCCTTAGTTAAAGTTGGAATTTCTGACAGTACTTTTTTGGTCTCAGATTTATTTTGTTGATTCTCTCTACCTCCTTCTGCTTAAAGCTGATCTTTCTCAATTTTAATTTCAGTTTAGCAATGCAAAGAATGTTGTCACTGCTAACATCTGCAGTTTGATATGCCCTTACATCTTGGACAGACAAGTTGAATCTTGAGCTCATGCAGATGCTGTTGATCTGATTTTTCATTTTGCCACCTGGTGAATTCCATGTTTCTTTGTGTACTTCTTTGTGAGAGAACAGGGTATGTGCAAGAACTAGGTTTGAAAAAAAAGCACAATTCAATGAGTTTGGATCTTTTGGGGCTGAATCCAGCCTCTTCTTCTCTAAGCTTTGCATCCACTGCCTATTTCACTCTGTGTAGTATCACACTGCAGAAGGCTTTTTCTACAGCAGAGAGTCATGTAACTCCTCTCTAGTTGTTACAGTCAGTAATATCACCCTTTTGGGGTATTCTGACAATGCTTTCATGTTTTCACTGTTCAGGTGGGGTCTCTTTTTCCCAAATTCATTGAATAGCTTAGTCCCACCTTTGCCTATGATTCTTATTTCTGTTTTCTGGAAAACTTACGTACTTATTTCAAAGATTTAAATGGAAAAATTCACATGGTGAAAGTTAAGCAGATACATGAGTGTTTGCAGGAAGGAAGCCTTACCATGTAAACAACTTGATTCAGGGAAGTTTTCTTCTATGCTGTTTATTACTTCCAAGACTTTTACTGTTATTGTTAATGTATTGTTAATGTAATGTTATTAACAATAACAGTAAAAGTCTTGGAAGTAATAAAAATAAGTTCCACTATTAACTAAATATTCTAAATATGCATTCTACCTTGAACATATATTAAGATGGACAATGCCATCAAGGTAAAGTGAAATCTCCATCCCACACATACAAAAATACTGTGCCCTTTGACATGTCAGCTATTTAAAATAAAAGCTCCAGTGGGTCCAAAACACAGGTTTGAAATACCCTATGCAACAGTCTCCTCTGACAACTTTAATTCTGAAGGCAGAAAAAAGTCCACAGCAAAATTATTTGTTTTATGACTCATCCTGCTTCATATCGCTACTGCAATTGCAACTGAAGCATAATCTCTTCGCTCTCCAATGCCCCAGTGACATGTTTGTCTACTGCACTATTAGCATCCTAAGAAGACTCCATATTACTCAAAACTGAATTATTTTTAGAAGGTATCACACTCGCCAGTAATACTTTCTTTCCTGTAGTCAATAACAGTCATCTCCAGGATGACATCTTAGCCTGCTTTCAGGCTTACTGTAACTGAATCACGTCCCAACTTCTGTTGCCAATATATATAGCTGTCAGATGGAGTACTGATGCTGGTGGTTCTTCCCTGATACACTGAAATGCCCGTTAGGTATGAACATTTTTATTTCTCACTGTAATGGCCGCGTAGCTTCCCTCTTCTGCAAAACCTGCAGCCACCTTTGGAAAAGATCTATCAAAACTTCCAATTTAGCATTTCCACCAGCAGTTTGATGACTCTGGACAGATTCAGTGCTGAAATAGGTTTTACCTTTGCAACTGTATTCATAACTGATTGTAAAGACCAGTTAGCTCTTTCTGTTGTAAAAATGTAACCGAAAATAAAGGTGGAATCTTTGAGGAAGGGACTTGTTCAAATAGTGAGTTTCTTCTCTCCATTTAAAAAATAAAATCAGTAATATTTTATCAGTAGATATATAAAAAGGAAGGTGTTCATGGGATGATTCAAACAGCTAGATCTTTGGTGTTCTTCTGATTACCTTAAAGTGAATACATTTGAACTCCAATTATACCCATTAACTGCTTACATGTATATCCTATTCCAGGACACACTTTTACTAAGTTATCTACTGACATATATTGTCTGTCTGAATTCTGAGTCACATAGCATATGAAAGCAGATTTGTATTCCAAGGCAGACTACTGTATGCAACCCTTCTCCTTTTTACTTTGAAACAATTCAATTCAGGATAAGCTCTGAAACTCAGAGGGGTCAGTCCTGCAGTTAACTCCATTGAAGTGACTACAAGCACTGTTCAAGTTTTGCTGACCCTTCAGGATCAGTCCACAAAATCTATATTTGCCATAAGTTTTTGCTTCATATTTTAGAAAAAAGATGTTATAAGGAGGTAAATCACAAATAAAGGGCATTTTTAACACTAGTGGTAAAACTGGCATATTGCTTTTCTTCATCCGGAGCAAGTTTATTCAATAAAACTTGGATCAGATCTCATAGAAGCTCACAGAGAGAGTCATTTGCCAAGATTTACAATGTTCATATTCTGATTTTCCCAGGACAACCATTATTTGCCATTCCAAGTTTCTAATCTAGATTCTGATCACCCAGGTCACTCTTTAAAATGTTGCTTTGTACCTTTCCTAATGTATTTTCCTCATGACTTACATTCTAGAACACGCAATAAACCTGAAACATTTTTTCCTCTAATATTTTCTTCACCTTAATTACCCATTAGATAATCCACAGATAGAACTATAAGGATGAGTGGTGGTTTTTTTTTTCAACTGTGACATATAGGACAAGATACATTTAGTTAGATAACTCAAAGACCAAGAGCTTGGAATCTCTCTTTATACATCATTGTATGCAATGCTGTTGTACCCATGCTAGTCCCAGGATATTAGGAAAACAAAGTGGGTGAAGTAATTAATCCCATAAAAGATATTATCTCACCCACCTTGTCTCTTTATACATCAGCCATTCTTGCACAGATAGTTTGTGTCTCACTAAAGACTAGGAAAAGTATATGAATTATAAATATTTTCAGCACAGAATGTAGAAATTTTGGTGCTAGTTCTAAAAATAATCTTGGTTGAAAAAGTTAAGTGCAATCTGCATTTTTTTTTAACCAGCATTTAACCTTGTTCCTTCTACAACAATCAGCCAAATTTTTCTAAAACTTTTCTACAATCTATTCAATTTTTCTCCATGTTGAATGCCAGTATACCTGTATGACTTCTTATGATGACCTTTATCAGCTAAAATGCTAATACATTTGATTTAAAAATCTTTATATCTTTTGTATATTTTTCATTTTCCATCAGAGCTTTCAAATGCTTAGGACAACTGATTTCTGGAGTAAGTCCAGAAAGATGCTAGGAGACTTGGCTGCCCTCTTCTTTCCCACCCTCGAGCTATTGTACTGGTTGAATTCTCTTAATCTTTCATAAATCTCTGGGAGTCCTATGAAACATTTTTTTTAAATAATTCTCTCTCTTAGCTATCCAGGTAGGACATGAGACCAGTTGGGTTTCATCCACATCCTTCAATTCAGACCCTACCTTACTAAATGCAGTTGCAAAATGGTTTCTCCTATTCCTGCCAATTTAGCAGAGTTCAGCAAAGTCTATGAATGCACAGACTGCTATGTTCGGATGGGACAACATTAGTTGGCAGGAGAAACACAATTCTTCCCAGTAACATCAAAATTACCAACATCAAAGAAGACTTGAGTACAAAACAACAGAGAGTCCTGTGGCACCTTTAAGACTAACAGATGTATTGGAGCATAAGCTTTCGTGGGTGAATGCCCACTTCGTCGGATGCATGTCGATGAAGTGGGCATTCATCCATGAAAGCTTATGCTCCAATACATCTGTTAGTCTTAAAGGTGCCACAGGACTCTCTGTTGCTTTTTACAGATCCAGACTAACACGGCTACCCCTCTGATACTTAAGTACAAAAGTTAAGGTCCCATCCATTTAATTTTAACACTTACAGAAGTAAGTTGATTCATTCAAATATAGTTTAGGGAACCATGATTTTCAAAATATCTAATCCCTCTGGATAGCTGTCCTAATTCTAGATTGGTCTAGATTATTCACATCATGGCTCATTATAACTGCATATTTATTCTTGTTCTTCTGCCCTGCTCTATGGATGCTAGAAAGTTGCTGTTTTATTAAGGCCAATGTTATATTTATTCAGTACTCCATCAAAATACATTTGCACTTATATTGGAAATTATCAGGAGGGATGGCTGCATGAAAAAGCGATAAATGCATGGGAGAATAATATTCAAACAACATTAGACAACTTTATAATTAACAATTTTAACTATTGCATAAAACAGAACTTTCCCTGCAACTACTGCTAAAATAGTAAATGAAGAAATAGACAATGAGGAGAAGTTATATTGGTTTTGTGATTCCAGTGCTCAGAGAGCTGATAGCTTTTTAGTAGCTTCTAATTGTTGTTTTTCAGTTTCAGAGCAAAAAATAGATAAAAATACTCAAGAATACAAAGATTCAAAAAATCAATTGAAAGAAATGAAATCATTTCTTAAAAGACGACTAACAGAAATCTTTAAAAAAATTGTATAGTGTTTGCATTTTTGAAAGATTAATGTTAGCTATTTAGGGGATAAATGTCAAAAAAGCTAACAAAAAGAAACCCATACGCCATGACAAAAATAAAAACAAATAATATATTTTTTAAATCAATACTACACCTCCGTGCATCTTATACAAAGTGGATGTAAAACACTATCCATTTCAGAGTTCTCCACTCATTTTAGTGATAGAATCTTACATTCACTCTGCTCAAATAAAAATATTACACAAAATATACAGCAGTGGAAAAATCAAACCCCAAGTCTTCAAGTACAATAAGCATTGGGCTCCTTTTTCATGTAAAATAAATTAAAATATATATCTTACCAAATTCAACCATGGTGTAACTCAATTGACATCATTCTGTTGTAATTGCACTAAAGTCAAGTGCCTACAGAATGCTTTACTTAACATTTAGCACAGAATAAATCAGAAAATATGAAGGTCCAACTGATTAAAAAATAAAATACATAAAAAGTAGATGGACTGTGGAATAACAAACATTGCAGACATGGCAGGGTCCAGAGAACTGCGGTTTTAGACATAAACTAAGAGAGCCTATTCCTTTCTGTCATATACTTTTGGGACCAGCCCTGACAGTAAGAACAAGGAAAAGATGGTGGGCAATAACGAGTCTCTGAAGAAGATACATGGCAGTGAAAGGAAGGAAAAACAGGGCCTTCTAAAGACTTCTATTTAGATGATAAAACTGGAGCTTGAAAACTGCAACATGAGAGAATATCATGAAATTGGGAAGAAACTATGTGAACAACTCAGGTATAAGGTTGAGACTCATCTGGAATATATAAAGAACAGATAAAAACATGCTGTCCTGATTTAAGATAACAAAAGCAGAGGAGGGATGGGGGGAATATGAAGTCCATGCATTTTGACAAAAGGATTGGTGTTTAATCAGCCTGCTAGGGCAGCCACTGGAGGACTGAGTGTGAATTTAAGGCATAGATATAAAGAGATGAAATAATATTCAGGAATACCAACAGTGACCCAATAGAAATCAAGTAGTAAGCTGGATATCTAATTGGAAAGGTTCTTGAAACTGTAGCTAAACAACAGAAGATAATATTATGAAATTTCCATCACCTTCTCAGGAAACACATACCAGGGGATGCTTAAAGCTATATTCTCCGTACACAAAATACACTGTGGAATTAAATCCAAGCATTGCTGGAGTGACTGGCAACTCTGATTGAAGAGATCCCTCAGAAACTGGGCAAACACAGTCAGGCCAATATGAGGGCCAGCTGTCATTGGCAGCAACATTCTTGCAACTTAGAAGGAAATAAGCCTCAAAATGGTTTCGAGAAGCATTACCACTAGATTTCGGAGCAAAGTGGAAACTGTCACTGAAAAAATCCTTATACATTTCATAGAGAAGATCTATGTGTTTTCTATTCCTCTTGAGCATCAATGAGGGCTAACCCGTCAACATTTCCATTAAACAACCTTTGCCTATGAGCAAGGATCTCCAAGCCTGCCTGGTAGAAAAATATCTCTTCCATTATTTAGCTTATACCTACTTTTGGTTACTTCATATCAATGCAAGGGTGCAGAAGGTTATTAAATAGTGTGGAGCACTAAAGTCAACCTCAGCTCAAACAAATTTTTTTAGCATTTTGTGACCCTTAGGATGACCAAATAGATATGTTTAGATATGAAGGTGACAGATGTGTTTATAAATATAATAAATAATTATCACAACAATACTTAGATTTGCAAAATACCAGATTTTCTTCTCTTTAAAAAGAGTTTGTTTTACATATATATTTTTAGTTTACTTTCAGCTATCTTTCACATAATTTCCCTGTATTATATATATCAACCTTTATATAAACACAAATATAAATGTTGCAAATTTGGGAGCTTCAGGCAGTCAGAACAAGATACATCATAATTACGTAGCAGTGACCTTAATGCTCTAATAAATTGCAGGAAAATTAAGTTACTCAGCCAGGAAATAAGAAAGAAGTTGTCAGTTCATAGTGCCGAGAAGTTGCATTGCTTGTGGGAAATGAGCCACTGTAACAAATAGAATGCCGATGAATGGCTTGATTTTTCAGTAGCATTGAACCTTTCCAGTCCACTGAGACTTCAACTGGAGTCTGGTGCTCAGCACCTCTAAAAATCAGGCCCAAAAGGTATCTAGTGCCTGGTTTGAAAGATATTTATACAGCTGAAATTTAATACTAAACCAAAGTCAATTAAATATTTTAAATAAAGGGGCCAAATCTATCCATCCTTATTTAATCAGAACATGCACTGAATTCAATGGCAATTTGGCTTGAATAAGGATTGCCAGATCTAGCTTGAAATTAGTATACAGTAGAATTAAGAACCATGGAAGGGTGCAGAGCTCAGAATGATTTATTTCATTTTAAATTTGTTTTAATTTTTCTAGGGGAATCATCAACTCAAGGGGTTATATTTCCTTTCTCCTCTTGAGCTGCTCCTAAAAAAGACAGCTTGCTTTTCTCTACTGGACACACTAGGGTAGTGTGCTAAAGTATATAATTATATGAATTCCCAGAGGGTATGTACAACATAATTAAATTATAGGGTGTCTTGTGAGCGTTCTGGCTGGCAGTTAGAGGACCATGAAAGAACCAACAATTGACAGGATTTTTTCCCCTCGTTTATCTTTCCTTTGCACAGGGCATATTATATTATATGCAGATTTATAACATTAGGAGTATGCAGTCAACCAATTGCTTTGGCTGGCTAAACAATTTTTACTGCTCTAGGATTCTGAATAAATGGTCCATCTTGAACAAGGAACAATTTCTTTTAACAACAACAACAAATTCCTAAAACCCCTATTTGATACAGGTCTTTCTTTCAGGATAGGCAACTCAAACAAAAGCAAAATCCAGGCAGATAGAGAAAGGACAGGCTTCTCTTTGTAAAGTATTCTGAAGTGGTTCAATTGGGCTGGAAAAGATTGAAGCAGATTTCTGTAAAGGAAAATGCTAGGACAAATTGCTTTTCTCCACAAAAAGCACTTTCCTGCAGAGATCTGGAAAGGCATTTTTAAAGCCTGCATGGAAGCACTTTGGTCAACAATACAAACACAACCTGAATCAGAACAACACATAAAATTGTAACTATGATTCCACTCACCAAGGTGGTGGACTTCCAACACGCTATTCAACAGGCTTTGTAGGTGATGTCCACTCCACACAAAGTGACAGAGAGCTCCAGATTTGTTTAGCAATAAAAAGCAAGAAGTAACTGTCAGGAAAAAAAGAAAAATGTATAAAGTTCAGAGAAAAATCACAAAATACCATAAATATGCATTTAAAAAAATCCAGTGCCCATAGCTTTTACAATCTGTTCCCCAACCAAAGAAAGAGAGATTTCCCATCCCTGCAGATCAGGTTTCTGCAATGAAATGTTAGATAGTTTAGGCCAGCGGATATCCTTTTGCTGCCCAGAACTACTAGGCAAAGATACCAATCACTGGTGTCCAAGATTTTTTTTCTTACCCTGCACCTCTGCCTCTAAAACAAGACTCCCACATTTTCCTCAGTTGGATTTTTCATTACCCTGAAAGCACAATTTGGGGGCTGGGGTGGGTGAGGAGTCATTTGGGCAGAGCCATAACAGGTTTCTGCCTATCTGGACAACATATTGCTCTTTTAGGAGCACGGTCAGAAGATCAAATGAAGAAAACACAGGAGTGAACCTGCAGTGGGAATGCAGATGCTCATTAATAAGAAAACAACTGGAAGCCAGTGATTGGTCATTCTGCCTAACAAGTTCAAACAGCAAAAGCCCATTGTCCAAAGAGTCTCAAATCAGTAAGAGTAGGAAAAAAAAACACACACACAAAAACACCATGGTTGCTGGCCCCACTGAAGTCCATGGCAAAACTCCCATTGGTTTAATTGGGGCCAGAATTTCAGCTCATGTCTCTAAAGGATTATTGTAACACAGGTACCTATAGTATCATTATATATAAAAGACAGTTTTTTTCAATTGTTATGACTGCAGTCAAAAAAGCAGTGCTACATTAACACTATTTCTAGTTAATGGATTAAGCTGACAATATTACTTTTAATGAAACAAATGAAATTTGCTGCTGGTTAAAACAGAAGTTTTCTGATGTACTGAACAGGATCTCAATGGAAATGTACAGACACAATTGTATTTTAGATCTATTGCTCTCTATAAAGTATCAAGTGATTACAGAAGGCTTAGAGAGCAAACTATGGTTATACATTAATCCTACATGGAATTTTGGAAGGTTATAAGGTGCACTAATTACCTGATCACATCAAAGGATATTCTCAGAATGAGTATCATTGAAGCTGTATTGGTCCCAGGATATAGAGCGACAAGGAGAGTGAGGCATCATTTCACCCACCTTGTCATTGTAAGAATGAATCTAATTCAGATGTGATATAAATGGTGGTTTAATTTGGTGTGAGCGTAAGTAGGTCTGAATAGGTGTAACTTCCATGCTGAGGGGGTGAAAGGGAAGTTTGTAACAAGAGCTAACAAGAGGTGGGTGTAAGAAGACGGATGAATAAGCAAGTGCTCTCAACCCCTGCCTTCTCTTATATTTTGTATAGCATCCTATTCAGTGCAATTCTGCTTATCCCTCATTCCAACTCTGCCTGTGTAAGTTACACTTAGTTTGCACATCCACTGAATGACAAATCAGTGTCAATAATATCACTTACACTCACTTTCCAACCTTCTTACACCACACTTGTGGGCACACCACCATTTAGGCCACTGCTGAATTTGGAAAACAGATGGCCATAGCAACTGCATCTGGTTATATCAGTTATGAATTGGGATTGATATATCGATTGAGAACAAACAACAATGACTTACTTAGGGCTAAATTCTGTCTTAACTGGATTGGTCTGCAAGTTGGGTGGTGGGATGTGCATACTGATCTCTTCATAGTGCTCAAGAAAGACAAGTCTTACTCTTATGCACTAGCCCTTGAAACTCATCTTCAAGATTATGGGGAAATGTCCAACCATCCTCCCAGCCAGCAGGGGAGTATTATGCCTTCATGAGCCAGTGATAGCCAGAGTATGCTGTGTTCCTGCTCAGAATACCAGCAAAGTGCCCTGCACAGCATGCTCCCGCACCCATCACAAAGAGACTTGCCTTCTCTGGGAGAGGACTCCTGCTGGGCAGGGCATCTTTCAGTTTGCCTCCTTCCCTTGCTATGCTAAGCTGAATCAGGAGTTAACCCTTAGAAAGGAGTTGTAAGTTCTGGCTATTTGTCATTTACACTTGTATTGGAAACATTCTACTAATCATCTATTACACATTTCATTAAAATGCATATTACAGTAGACAAGTTCAATCTTTCATCATATAACAATTTGTAAAAAAAAGACATAGCATGCCTTTATGAAAGATTAAAAGGATTTATGATAAACTTTAAAATTAGTCAACTTAAAAGTTAAAAAAAAATTTCAGATTCTACATCTGCCCTGAGCTTCAGTGGAAGTTTTTGTGGTCTTACAATTGTTTTCCTTCTCTTCGCCACCTCCCTCTCTAGTTAATATGGGAAAGACCCATACAAACAAAAGAGGACTGATTATGACCACTTATACTGGGGAAACAGTTCAGATGACTACACACAGTAAACAAATTGGGAAAAAACAGAGAACACGACTTGTTTTTTCCTATCATCTTTCCATCATAGTTATCATAAGGAGGTTACTTGTTACTATAGCAGGTTAAAAAAAAAAAAATCAGATGTGTTGCTTTTAAGTTCAAAATGCCTCTCTAAATTCCAACACACACAATTTTATTTTTACATGTTTTTGTTATTTCTTAAAGGAGGTTTAAGAAATATCTACCCTCCAGTGGCCTTTGAAAACAAACAAAACCACCTTCTAAAAAATGTTGGTTTTAAAGATTAGTTAAATCACAGTGGAAAACTTAAACAACTAATTCTAGAATGCTTAAAAATAAATTTTTCAATGGGAAAGTTTTTACACTAGTTTAACAGTAATATAAACTATTATATCGGAGGCATTGTGTTTCTTCAATTAGGATAAATTTATCATGGATCTGTAGCTGATGTTAAGTATTTTTCAGACCTTTAGACGAGATCACTTTTCTTGTGTCCTTTCATTTATCAAGTACTTAATGACAAATGATGAATGAATATCTTCCAAGCAGTAAGAGAAATACTGGAAAGCCTTTTAAGTGAATGGGAAAACATCCATTTGGTTTAGAACCATATTATAAATTTACGCTAAGGTCATTTTCACAATTCAAATGTTTGATACAGTTGTGAATACAACAAATGATGATTAAACAAGTTTGAATTAAAAAATAAAATAAAAGAACATTGCCTTGATACCCCTGTACAAGGAGGGATATGATCAGAAATGTTTGAGCCATCAAGTGCTAGAACAGATTAGGTGATTAAATTAAAGAATACAAGGCTGTTCTGAGGATTCTCAGAAGCATCGGGGAAGTTTAGCTTGAACAAAGATCTAGCGCAGGGATCAGCAACCTTTGGCACACGGCTCTCCAGGGTAAGCACCCTGGCGGGCCGGGCAGGTTTGTTTACCTGCCGTGTCCGCAGATTCAGCCGCTCCAGACCAATGGGGGCTGCGGGAAGCGGCGGCCCAAACATCCCTCGGCCTGCACCGCAGCCTCCATTGGCCTGGGATGATGAACCGCGGCCAGTGGGAGCCACAATCGGCCAAACCTGTAGACATGGCAGGTAAACAAACTGGCCCGGCCCACCAGGGTGCTTACCGCGTGCTGTGTGCCAAAGGTTGCCGATCCCTGGTCTAGCAGATTGAAGACCAGCTAGGTTCTGTCTCACTGCCATGGGCAGTAAGAGACAACTAAGGGAGGTCCCAGCTGCCCCACCTTTTGTGTCCTCATGTGGGACAATGTGGAGGCTAAGCTCGCATGTGCATCCCCAATGGACATTGCATGCCAAAAAATCCGGCCTCATGTGCAGTACATGTGCACTGTTAGTAAAATCTATACTGCCATGTATTCAAATAAAGGCATTTCCCAACTTTTGAGTTCCTGATTTTGCAACCTTAAGAGTGTTCTTTTAATGTAGTTTCTGTAGTTAATGTAGTTTTTATATATAAAATCTGATTTGATACAGTATTTACCAAAAAAAACCCCAGTATATTAAAATCAGCTCTCTCAGAAGCAAACCCTTATTTGAACGTTATAAACTTTACATTAAATATATCAAATCACATACTTAAGCAATCCATATAAATTATTGCTGAATAAAATACAAACATTTCAAGGAAAAGATGAAGCAATAATTATATGTATTACAAATGTTAATAAATGAAAGTGATATAGACAAAACTATAAAATCACAGACAATGGTGGTAACTTCCAAGACACCTTCATCCTCAACCAACCATCACTTCACTTAATGGAAATTAAGTTTATGAACTTTGGGCTGAACTTAAGAGAAAATATAAACTATTTTTTCCTTTTAGCTGGCAAAAGATATGAGAGTGTTAGAGTGGGAGATTAGTGAATGTAAATTAAATAGACTTTTTTGCTAATGAATAATAATAATAATAATAATGAGCTTTTTACAGCTATACAATTCTGAATACAAGTTCTTGGCTATTTTGTAGCAGTGAAACAAAAAACAAAATTAAAGAAAAAAAATCAAGCTCAAAATGAATGGATTTCTCCAGAAAATAAGCAAAGTGAATCCTTTACAAATTTCAGATTTACTCATAAAGCTTTTTAAAGTTTTCCTTTTTCCTTTTCAATATTATGGATAAATCAAGACAACTATTTGAATCTGTTAAAATGGAATTATGAGCAGGCCCAATTTTTCTAAACCTTTCTGACATAAGCAGTCCCACTGAAGTTTCAGTGTGCAGTATCAAGAGAGGTTGCAATATGAGGAAAATCTTGTCCTCTTTCCCCATGGATGTAAAAGCCAATGACAGAAACCTAACGGTGACTTTGAGGGAGTTCTGAGAAAGGCAACAAAACTGAGTAGGTGTTTTGAAGTAATGACTGAGTTATGAAGAACTTTATGAGCCACGGACCACTGAATTCAGTGGATGGATTCCTAATGACTTCAATTAATTATAATCAGGACCCAAAATAACTAAAGGTATTATGGAGTGGCACCATTGTTGCACCATAGTTAAGGTTCATCATAAAGGGTTTTACAAAGTGTTCAAAAATCCACATGCACATACAGATTCGCGTGAAAATCACTCTGCCAACAAAGGGCACAGATGGAGCTTGTAGTGCAAATTTGAGGTCATTTTGTCTAGAGATTCCCAGGAAACACATCCCGCTACTTCCCTCCTCCCCCGAGGTAACTGACCTGCTTTTAAAAGTCTCTAGTTTTGTTAGGGATATGGTTTGATTAAAGATTATGGCACGTGATTAAATCTCCAGGAATACATCCAACCAAAATTGGCAACCCTAGTTGGAGAAGAAGCGGGAGTTGCGGGGAAACTGTTTTGTTTTTTGTGCGGACCTGGCGGAAAAACTACTGGCCTGAGCCACCTAAAATGTATATTGAACAGAGAACCAACTGTCCAATCTTTTCTACCTTCTTTCTAATCCTTCTCGCACACCACATTCAGAGACTAGGGGAGATTTGATCTGATAGCTCCTGACCCCATCTTTCCACTCAATGATGGATCTCTTGATGTTGTAACTCATTTTCCATTATAAGTTTGCTTTTTATACTCTGATTTGAGCATAAAACTGGTATGTATCAGGCCTTGCATCTATAATTTGAGCAGGATACAGTCTTATTTATTGGAAAAACGTTATACCAATTTACCACAAGTTTTCAGTGTTTAAGCACACCCTAATCAGTATGGCACAGATTGCAGCTGCCAGATCTACTGCTATGTGGGATTTTAGGGATGAAGGCACCTTGGGATTGTGATCCAAAGACATCCTTTCCTATGCAGGGATTTCAGATGCAGAGCTTGCCTATGAACATCTCGCTAACTCTGTTTTGTCTATTCATTTAGTACAATCACTTGTTCCATATGCAGCACCAAACAGCCTGATCCAAGACCATAGTATTATGTACTGAGTTGTGAGGTTTTTGACTGAATAAAAACAGGGGTTTTTACATGTCTGGGTTTTGAACTATACCTCATTTGGCAAAGGCTGAGTTTGTTAGTTTATTTGTTTTTGCATGCAGGTATCACTTCTTACTGTTCTGCCTTAGGCATAGCTTAATAGTATACAGTTTTCAGATATTTTAACAGTCATGTATCATAAATGCATATGGCCTTTACAAAACACAGAAAACAGTCAACAGCTGTATAGCTCAAAGAGCTTAAGGAGTTGACCCAAAGTTCCTGTTGATTTCACTGAGCTTTGGATCAGGCCCTAAATGAGGATAAATATTTTTAACTTTAGATTCCCACACCTAGTTGGAATAGTTCAAATACTCATACACAGGCCTGGGCAGAAGTGCAACCAATGAGCACACCGACACTACTCCCTTTGACAAGGTAGCCTTCATTAACTTAAAGGAGTCATAGAAAGTCCAAGCATTTCCAAAGGTCAGAGTTGCCTAAAAGCAATTATACTCTAAATTTCAGGGTATAGAAAATCTATGGTCTTTTGATAAACACATTTTATATCACCTTATTCCAAAAAAGAATTGCATGGGCCAGATTCAGACACTGCAGCTGCTGGTAAGACAACCAATATCCAATTTTCATGTGCATATTGTGCATTTGTTCACTAAACTTCAAAATGTACAACTGTCTGCATGCTATTACATGCACCTGCATTTGAAAATCTGACCTAATGTGCGCTGATTATAAGTTTTCTAAATAATTTATACAGAATTATTCTATTTCTGAAGAATCCTTAGAATAAAATGCTGGTGACAGACTGTCATCAGCATTTTAGTCTCACAGATCTATGCTCAAGGCTCTGATTTTTGCACCATTTGCTCTTATCAGAAATGCAAATAGGCTATTATAATTATGTTGAAACTATACTTGTTAAAATGGTAATGTTTATTCTGTGATATTCTATAATATTTGCTCCTTAGTGTGCAGTACCTAAAGGTAAATGAATTAAATACAGTTATATACCTAGAAAGTAACAAACTATATTGTCATTTGTTGTGTTGTATCTGTGTCATGCATAATACGTATTAGCTTACTATTTTTATTTTATGAAACCAAGATTATTCAGAGTTCAATTCATTATCGTCTCGCAATCTTTATATGCAGTCCTCAAATATCTGTTTTTAAAACAGAACTCTACAATTAATTAATTTATTAAAGGCAAGATTGTCAGGTACCTGCAACAGAGAATAGAGATGTTAGGTATCTCCTTCCTACTCTGCGCCAGGTAGCCACATTAGTTATCAGCAAAGCTGGGGGGAGAGAACACAGTGCAGAGCTGCTACTCCCCCTTTGGGGGAGAGGGGAGCTGGAAGAGGAAGAGATGGGCTCCGGAGTAGAAAGAGCCCTGCCTGGCTAGTGAGGTAGGAAAAGTAATCTGCCATTGGTAGAGCCAGACCAGTAGACGTGACTTGACTCCTGCCACAAGGGGGAACTGGGATAACTCTGTGACTCTCAGGGTATATCTTCACTGTAATTCAAAACCCTCGACTGGCCAATGCCAGCTGACTCGGACTCGCGGGACTGGGATAAGGGGCTGTTTAATTGCGGTGTAGACATTCAGTCTCTGGCTGCAGCCCAAGCTCCGGGACACTTCCACCTCACAGGGTCTTAGACCATGGGCTGCAGCCCAAGCCTGAACAAATACATTGCAATTAGGCAGCCCCTTAACTCGAGTCATGAGCCTGAGTCAGCAGGCATAGGCCAATCAAGGATTTTTAATTGCAGTGTAGACATACCCTCTGATAACTCTCAACAGCATGCTACCTCTTAGTCAGGGCAGATTACTAACTAACTCTCTTTGTATCATGATCAGTGGAACTAAAATCAGAGTGCCAGTGTTCCCCAGAAGGACTGTAATGGACAGGTCACCAGTGGTACAGGGAACCCGGGAGTTAGGCTAGAAGCAGTTCAGCCACATGGACAGAGCAGTTTCATTTCTTCAGCTTAAACGGCATTCAGCTGCACACTTTGTGAATGAAACAGTCTTGACCTAAATAATTAATACAATTTGTGTTTTTATATGAAATAATTTGTTATGATTGCTGCTTTCCTTACTAGCAATGAAGGCACATTTTAATATATTTTATATGAGGGGTAACACACTAAACGCCAATACCAAGAGCACATTGTTCAGTTCCTTAATCTGTAAATGGAAAGGTGGCTCTGCATTCAATAGGAAGGCTCAAAATGGTATCCAGCTGTTCACTGTGGGAAGCAGCATTTAAATATCCTGTAATATAATTTGTTATATCAATACACATCAGGCTTGATTCTTCCAACTTACACCAGTTTTATACCAGAGGCAATTTTTTGATTTCAAGGCAGCTACTCCTGATTTTCACCAGTGTAAGTGACAAGAGATTGAGGCCCATAATAACTTAATAAAATTTGTCATCTACTGTTAACTGCATTCATGGCAGATATAATCATATGTTAGTACTGTATTACAAGATAACAGTATCTCTGCAAATTTAAAAGGGAAACAGAGCATTATTTGGTTATATGTCATGATGTCATTTACACAATCATTCAAAAAAAATCAATTAACAAGTTGGCATGTTCTCCAAGCTCAATTTCTTTTTAATTGAAATAAGAAATCCACATCATGATTAAAAAATAAATTGATAAAAAAATATCAGAAGTACCTGTACTATTTCAGAAGAAGTGTTTAAAGGCAGACTTCGGTGGATATTATTATGCTCAATTTTAACTAACTGCAAGGTCACTACAAAAGAGCAGTTCCTTTCAGCAAATTATACCTTAAATCCCATTAAGACTAGAGCTTTTCCTTCCAATCCCATATTCTATAGAGGTCTGAAGGATCATAGCCGTAGTTCTTCATTTTGTAGAAGACAACTTCAATAAAGGACTCAATTAGAGTGTGAACAAATAAGTGCCACTTGCCTACTTCAATGTCATCAGCATTTTCTCCTGAAATATTCCATTTTTAAGCAAAGATATGCAATTTAAGTGTATTTAGAGTTTAGCTTTTGGCACCACTCTTATTTTCAAGTTCAAGTGCCATCTGCTGGCCCCATGGCTCAGCCATAATGATACAGATGTCTCTTTTTCTCTGTACAATATACTCTCTTCCGTATTTTATTAAACAACATGAAAGTTAGTTACAATAGGGCACAGGGTATCCTTTCAAGAAATCAGAATTCTACAAAGAAATGTAATATTTTTTTTTTATTTCAAAACCATAATTATCCTTCCTCTAGATCTTGTGTCTTAAAAGAAAAACTTGAATGCTTGAAGGAAACATGCATCATCCTCCAGGTCAATAGCGTTGCAATAACTCTAACATGGAGTCTATATGCCTTGTATCCTTAATTTATTATTATTTATTTATGGTACTGTCGATGAATTGCTATCTTCCAAATATTCAAGAAGATATGGTACCTGCTCTGAGAAGCTCATAACTTGAAGACAGACAGATATGTAGTTAGGCATTAGTGAAAGGGAAGTGACAAACAGGAATTTATTATATAAAGCAGCTGAATTCACACTAAACAGAATGGCAGAAATGGGTCTTTAAGACAAATTTAAACATGGACAGAGTAGAGGCTTTGCGTATGAACTCATGGAAGTCATTCTATGGATGGGGAGAATATGGTATAAAAGCTGATAAATTGGAAGCCATGGATGGGAACACCAGCAGAGCAGAGGACAGGTGGGAGTGGGGGCTTGAAACTTCACAAGGGAATGTAAGGGGGATTGGCAGAGTTATACAGCATATGGATGATGGGGACAAGAAATGCAATTCCAGAATTGGAATTGGTGTAAGGATTTTTGAAGAGGGGAGTGACAAGGCAAAAGCAACAGGCAAGGAAAAAGCCTGTAGCAGCTATATTTTGCATCAGCTGAAAGGAGAGCAGAGGCCAGAGATGAGGATATTGCAATAGTCAAAGTAGAATATAGAATGGTCCTGACCATTACATTTGTATGTGGGAATAGAAAAGGAAAAAAATACCTAGGAGAGATTGAGGGGAAAGAAACAGCAGTATTTATATATGGCCTGGGCATGAGGGGCAAAGGAGAGAGAAGAATAGACAATAACCCCTAAAATGTGGATCTAATAATTGGGAAGGATAGTGTTGTTGTTGACACCAATAGAGAAAAAGGGAAGTGGGCATTATTTGGGAAGGAAGATACATTATTTTGTTTTGTCAAAATTCAGTTTAAGCTGATGATAAGACATCCAACAAATTGGCAGGTAGGCCAACATGCAGGAGTGGGTGGTGGGGGGTAGGTCAGTGTGTTAGAGAGCGATTTTCAAACCATCTTCACATAGTCCCTATTAGAAGCCATATCTGCAAATAATATAAATTAGAGATGGGCTGTAGAGTAAGAAGAGCAAAGAAAGAGGCACACAGAGTCACAACAAAAGGCCTGCGAAGTGAAAAAAACGAATGCAAGTCATGTTGCAAAACAGCAGACGTGGGCTTTCTTTGCATGTTTTCCTTATTTTTCTTCATCATATAGAACATGCCAACAAAATATTTTATCTGGTAAAAGCTGACCTTGTTAGACATAATGTAAAGATTGTAGGCAATTTATTATAGTGGGACACATGGTAACGCTAAACAGCACTTCCTAGGGCTCTGAGCTCAGAGGTTCTTCCAGATCATCCAACTTGTTGGGGGTAAAGGAGGTTGCCCACAATGAAACTGGCAGAAATTTCTACCTCCTAAGCCTGCAGATCTAGGAACACTCTCAAATGGAAGAGCCACACTTTCCTTGGCTCCCCTCAACCACATATCACCATGATTCCTCAGAAATGTTGTTGCCATGCATTCACTGCAGGTGGTTTGGGGCAAGAGAGGTTACAGCCACAGAATATTCCTGTTAGTTGAAGCAGCAATAGCATCTGAATGGATTTCTGCTTGGATCCATGTGAACCACACCATACAGAGTCCCCATCTCCTCTTCCTTCTCACCCCCATGCCCTGCCATCTTGGAGCTGGGAGCATTACTATGGGGCTAGAGAAGAGAATGCAGTGGTGCCACTGTTTCCTTTCGTCTACAGGTCAGGGACCCAAACAGCCACATTGCTATCTTTGTTGCCACCTGGCAGAGGATAGAATATGGGCCACCAATAGAACTAAGGCTGTAGTAGGGCCACCAGTAATGACACGTAATAACACATGAAAACTAGAAATTGATCATATACTTGCCCCTTGCTGCTATCTTACTATTTACATGAGCAACATTTGTACCACAAAATAAATTGGAGGCCATCTTTTAAAACAGATGTGAGGAGTTCAAGTCTCAAGCTGCCAACTGAAGGGTCGTGAAGCATACTTTGAGTCTGAAGGTCTGTGTATGTGCACCTTGATACCTGCAATTGTTTTTCTCATTGAAAGAAACTGAATAATTTTCTTTAAAAAATAACTGCAAAATGGCATAAGGGATATTTTTCAGACTTTAAAAAAAAAAAGAAAAATGCTAAACTGAGAAAGAGAGGATATAAATTGGTTTTCATGGTTCAGACCAGAACTGCGAGCCAAGAACTCCTAACTCCTAATCGCATCGCTGACACTTATCACTAGTATAGTGCTCTTCCTCCCCAAAAGCTTTATCACCATTAAACTTTTTGCCTCAAACTCCTCATCTGTAAAATGGGGATAATAATTTACTGTACTGGGAATGATGAAAGGATTAATTAGTTAATGTCTATAAAGGGCTTTACAGTTTATGAGCTCTAAGTATTACTATGGTCTAAAATGAAAATGTAAAGCTGTTGCTGACTGAATAATCAAAGAACGAAACTATGCAGGTTATTCGCCAATGGCAAAGGAGACGGGGAGCAGCTGTTCTCATTACAAGGCATTTTTCTTCCCATAGCAGAACAGTTCTCTAATAGGGTTAAATTAGTAGAAACTGAAAATGTCTGATACAGGGACATGACAAGATATATACCCATGAGGGAGAAATCAAGCAATCAAAAAAGAGCTGATCTTTAATTTAACTCCTCTCCTGAGTTGCTAATAAAATATATATAGGTAAAATTTTCAAAAGCACCTAAGTGACTTGGGAACCTAAGTCTCATTTTCAAAAGTGAATGAGGGCCAAATTTCCAATTAGGAATATATTATTATACATATAAAGCCCAAGACCCATTTACAAAGTGATTTAGGTACATAGGACCATAAACATGCAGATAGGTTCCTAGTGGGATTTTCAAAAGCGTCCACGCAAGAGTGCCTAATTCTCATTGAAATCTGTATGAATCTGTATCTGCATCTATCTGCATCTTTAGATGTCTAAATACCTTTGGAAATTTGGCTCTCATTCACTTTTGAAAATGAGACTTGGGTTCCCAAGTCACTTAGGTGCTTTTGAAAATTTTACCTATAGTTATAAAGCAGCTGAATAGTCCTGGTCAGTTTTTGAGGTGGTCAGCAAGTAGGGTTTTTGTTTGTTTATTTGTTGCCCCCTTCAGAAGAATGCAGAGTCTAATCATCAAGTCTACAAAACACATTGAAAAGGTGCCATGCCACTATTTATTTCTCAAGGCATTTCAAGAGTGATAGGTATGGTGCCAAGCATTCATCTACTCTGTGTTAGAGTAACTTCTATTATACTGAAATAGCCATCTTTTTCCAAAGAGGTGATCAATTTAAACGTTACTGGGGCTGCTTCTCCACCAGTTTTACACAAGTGTAACTATTAAAATAAAGATAATCACACCAGCATAATACAAAAAAAAAATCAGACATGAAATATTTAGCTAAAGTACAGTGATATTTGAAAAGTTAACAATAGGATACCTCAGTTTTTCCTTACAGTTAGAATAGGAGATTACTACAGAATCTCTGATGTTGTGTAACATTTTTTTAAAGTAGACCACTTTATAGTCATACAAACAGTCCAAACATAAAATCACCATTTACGGTTATCTTGACATAATTAGAAATAGACAAATAATTATTTATCTTTCTGCTTTCATACTTTACTTGGGAATATGTAAAACAGAAAAAAATAAGTGGCACTATGAAATTGTACTTTCACTAATACATCTATCATATGTCATATCTACGTATGTATGTGTATAAAATCAGACAGACAGACTCATGTGGATTTAGAAAAGTTATTTTCTTTTCTACTTTCTAGTTCCACTGTCACAGGATACATAGTAGATGCTGAATTTATGTGTATTTTTTTTTCAAAATATATTAATAACTTTACATTGTCTACATGCCACTAGTGTTTTTAAAGATTATTGGCAACTTGGGAGACAAATAGATATTTTTAAAAAAATTATGCTTCTTTAAAGTGGAACTGTGTCTTCCTTTCTGTTTGGCAAAGCTCCTCGCACATTGTGGGTACTTTTGCAATCTAAAGAATATATAGTAATAATAAAGATCAGCATTCTTAAAACAGGTATTTTCAGGATATATTTAGCTGAATTTTCTACTGAGTAATTAAAGTTTAGAATCTATTATTCTATTATCTTTTTCTCCAATTTCCCTACTTCTCCAGATTCGTCTTCTAAATAACATCTTCTTGGCTTGAAAAATAAATTGTTGCCTATACCTCCCTCCTTTCTCTTTTTCTATCCTTATGCCATCAGTACCTATCACTCTCTTTCTGCTGCTATCCTTCCTTCATCCATTGGCACTGCAGTTCTGCTCTCAGATAAATGCCTCTTTGGAGCAATTGTCAGTGCAAATTCACAAGGATGCAAATCATGTGTGTAACACTGTTGTTGAGTTCCAAACTCAATACAACATAATTCTGAATAAAGCTTTTCCATAAGGGATATGCCAAGAGGAAAGAGAGGGAGAAACCCACAGATCTCAAACTCCCTCAAGTTATTTTTGTTTTCTGTTAAAAAATGTGATACTAGTCAGAAAACTTTACTTGTCTCAAACAAAGAAGGAATTAAACACTAAAACAGCTGCCTTAAGGCTTTTGTTAATGATGGCAAAACATTAAATCATACTTACAATTACTACTTCCATCAGACAAATTTCTGCTCTTTTCCCACCTATCAGCCACATCCCTGCAATTTTATACAACCTTCTAATGGTAAGAGTGCTCAGATTTTATTGACAGTTTCATGACATGACATACTTCACTTTCCATTGTCCATTGTCCTTAGCTGTTCATTATCTTGACTGCTGTTCCTACAAGATAATGATACACTCAGCCTCTACCTGTGAATAACACATTTTGCTGCAGGGCTCCTTTTAATTGAAACACATGGTCTACAATTTCTGTTTTGGAGCAAGAGTAAACACATTTAATGGAGGACTTTTTTTATTTGTGTCCCCAATCAGAAGTGTGCAAAAAGTAACTAGCCTTTAAAGGAGTGAGTGGGTTATTCAATTGAGAGATCATCATCTCCACTCTGTTTCAGACTTTGCTATTTTCACTGTTAAGTAATGGACACAAGTAATGGACTTCAGCTTCTGATAAGCTGAGGCAGTAGACTATTTACCAAAGGATTCAAATTATCATACTATTATAACAGAATGCAACATGCAGTGAAAAACTAAACAGTTGTTACCTTTTAAAAACTGTTTTATGAATTTGTGCCTGTGATAATTATCTGCATATCTTACAAAACACTGTATAATAATTTATAATTGACTACAATATAGACTTTTAACTTCAGGATTACTCATAGCTGAACTCAGCCAAAAACTAGCAATCTGCTCACAACTACAACAGATGTTTTCCCTCTTTATGCCCATTCAGTATGAACCTTCACTTTTTTCCCCTTTTGAAAAGAAAACAAAAGACAACCCAGAAACTTGCAAGTTTGGTCCCTAGTTAAAAGGACTTTGGACTAGAAGTTTCTCAAAGCTATGCAAAACTAAATTAAATATAATCAGAGCAGTCCAGAAGTATCCTCAATAAATCAGACAGCAGATCTTGTTTGAAATGCTTCTTCAGTAATATTCTATAGATGCAAAGGACCCAGATTTCAGGAGTACTGGTTACCCAAAACCCCAACTGAACTCAGTGGGAGCTGTATGCTCTCAGCACCTACACAGGAACACAAGAACGTCCAGACTGGATCAAGCCATTGGGCTATCTACTCCTATACCTTGCATCCAACACTGGCCACAAACAAGTATATATAGCAAAAAGTGCAAGAAAACCTGCAGTAAGCAGCTGTGCAATAACTTTCCTACAAAGAAAATAGCTTGATCTCATCAACTAGAGGTTGGCTTATGCCCTAAAACTTGAGTTTATATTCCTTTCCAGTTAGGCCCAAAGTAATTATACTCTAAGAACAGTAATGCAGATTTTTGTGCCATTATGCAACATCCATCCATCCATCATATGAAGTTAATTGTAATATACTTTGTGAATCAACAGTAAATTGCATCATTTAGATTGCCTATTATTCTCCTGTAACTGGCTGTTATATCTTTAACCCATGTCTACCACTCCACTAAGTTGGTAGTAATGTATAAGTTAGAAGATGCAGTGACTCAAAATTGGAAAAGTGACATTTCAAAGTAATAACACAGTACACGATCGTGCATTACAAAAAACACAGTAGGTTAGGCGTTAAAATGCAAATTCTATTGTGTTATAGACAAACCATTATGGGAGAAAGTACAGGTGTAATCTATAATAATTTTAAGATTGCAATCTTGATTTCTGCTTCAGATAGGCATGTAGAGTATTTCATGTAGTGTGCTATTGTGTTTGTTCATATTTAGATTGTTAAGGTTTAAATACTAAAGATTGTCAATGCTATATTGATCAGCACTGTAGAGCCATGTAATACAGCAATTTGCTGCTCAAAGTGCATTAAACTGAAAGACATGAATTATCATAGTCCCTACTATATAACTAAAATGAAAATTTATTCCAGCAATTTTGGGTTATTCTAATTTTTGTTTTTTTTTTTAAACACAGCATACCATGGTGCATCCTGAATACAATGGACTTTTAAAGGACTTTTAAAAAGCAAATCCTACTAAATCTTCTCTGCATGTGGACCAATATTAAATTTCAGCTCTGCCTCTAGCATAATTAAGTACCCATAATGCTATAAAACTTTCATTAAATTACAGTGTTGGGAGCAAAATGTAAATATGTCTTTAGATACGAAGTTGATATTTCAATCTTTTTTGCAGGCTGAATATCATTAACTGTAAAAGTTCAGGGAACAAGTAAAACATAGGTACTGAACACCTTTCTGGTTAGTGTGTAATCGTAAAAGTTAACATTATTAAATGCCCATATTCACATTTTTTTCCGCAAAGAGAACCATTATTAACTATTAGCTCAATGGATAAACGAAACTTTCATTCTTCACAAGATATCTATAAAGAAGTTAATTTCGTTCCATCAACAATTTATGTTTCACAGGTAAGAAAGAAGGCGAACAAATAAAAACAAAACAAAGCAAAATAGGCTCTTTCCAAAGGAAAAATCACAACAGGGACCTGATCCTGCACCCATTGGAGACCAATGGTCATCCTGTCACTTGCTCCAACAGCAGCAGGATTGACCCACAAACAATTTAAAGTTCTATTCAAATTTAAAGCTGGCTGAAACTATCTGACAGCCCATGGAAGTTCCAGCCACAATCATGTTAAGCTACACAGTGATGAAAGCTGCTGCTGTTTTCAGGGGGTCCTTCTTATCCATCTATTCAGAGGGCCCCATAAAATACTTTATGTAGCCAACCAAGCCCTTTCCTCTCCAAAAGTGGAGAACATGACTGCCTACCCAAGCATGCTCAATGGCTCCTAGAACCCCAGCAGGGGACAACATTAAGATAGGTCTCACAGCTCAAAGAGAAACCTCCTGGACAATTCCTGTCTGTACCCTACACAGGGGCAATCATAGAGAAGAGAGAAAGAAGGAACCCTGGCTTCTTTTGGGTAGCCCCTCACCACAACAGCCGTCACCACTTATAGTTTTGCTGAATGAAGATTGCTCTTCTATCCCCTCCTCTGGGAACTACCACATAGTGAGATCACTACAGCCCTGGGATTGCAGTAAGTACCATTTTCTGCATGTCACCATCGGGAAAAAGAGGGAAGAACTGGGAATATAGTGTAAGGCTGTTCAGAAACCATGGAACTAGTTTACAGAAGATTCCCACCAAAATCTTCCAAGCAGATCCACTCTTGCAGATTGTGAAGCTCAGCAGTTCGGTTACTTTCTCCTCTAGCACACCAGCTCATTCTTCCTAAGAACAGGATGGGCAGGTTTGAATCCCAGGGTATGTGTACACTGCAGTGTAAGCTCAGGGTTAGTGGGACTCAAGTCAGCTGACCCATGTTAGGGAACTCTGGGCTTGAGCATCTACATTGAACTTTAACCCTATGTTAAGGCTTTTCTAACTCATGCTCAAACCCACAGCTCTGGTGTCCACACTGCAGTGCACAGACCTGAGTAAAAGTAACCATATCCCAGAATCCCTACTGCTCCCCTCCCCCAAGATGTGGCCATTCTAGCCGTAGGGCCATGATGCACTGTGGGAAAACTTTACTGCCCACACTGCATGTTACCAGGAAGCAGCACGCTCTGCAAATGGCTTGATCTGTTCTCTCTCCATTGGAAATCCAGGAGGCTCTCCAATAATGTGCTTGCAGATCTGTGATCAGAAGAGAATGTGTTAATGCTTACCTGACCTGTTGTTCACAAAGGGGGTGTGACTTCCATTTTTAATAGAGTGGATTGTAGATTGCTGGGCTAGACAGGACCAAGAAAGTTGTCGCATGGAACTGTGGGATACTTCCGGCTGATTCCTACGACCCAAGTCAAACGGCGCTCGGTCTACACTGCAAAGCAATAGGGCTCAGAAATGGCTTAACTCAAGCTCATGCCCTCCAGCCCTGCATGCTCCTGAGTCCGAGCCCTGGGTTAGTGCAATTGCAGTTTAGACACGTTGTGGGGTTAGGCTTTAGCTTAGGCTTAGGATGCAGTGTAGACATACCCCATGATGCCCAGCTCTCTGTGGCTTATGCATCCCCAGAATACTATGTATCCTGTACTCACAGTAGGGCACAAAAGTTCTACCTAAAAAAAGGGGTAATCACACCACCAAGGAGAACTACTGGATACCCGGAGAAGAACATTTGCTTGATTTATGAATGAAACTAAGTTGCAGAAATCATTTGAGTTAAAACTACTCAGTGCTGCAGTGGGACTGACTAAGACACAGCGACACACCCATCTCCACAGTCAGACACTTAAAATTTGTTTTTGCTTCAGTTTAACATACCCTACTTGTTTTATTTTAACTATCAGAACCCACAGAAAGGAAGGATAATACAACAACATCTCTTTCAGACTTCTCAAAACTATATAACTTCAAAATATCAGCCTTTCGTGGGTATATTACTTGCTAATTACCAGCAAAATGTAGAATATGTTCAGTATTCACTTTTCTAAATGGCAAGGTACAGAAGGGAGATATCAAACAAATCTCATGATGAGACTCCAGTGTACAGATCATTCGAGGAGTAGGAGATTGCGGGGGAGGGTAGTATATGACTGGTTCAAATACTTACATACTGAGGCACTTCTGAAAATGTTACTCTATGTCACAGTATTTCAGTTAGACAGTCAGCAGATTTTCAGTGTTTCTATTTCATTTTTCTAAGCATTTTAGGATTATCCCTGTTGCTTTTATGCCCCATGCAATAAAATAATTCCAAACAAATATTATGAGTCTGCGTTTACGGAAGCACTTAATTTCGTAAGGCTGGCCTCTTTGAGTGGGAATTACTTAAGCCGTGATGTCTTTTCTTTGAACTATTTCTCTGGAGTGCCACAGAAGTTGTAAGATATCCAATAATTTATAGTGACTTTGGGGACATTTTATTCACCCCTCCCATAGAGCATCTACAAAAAACACACAACTGGAATCCAAACTTCAAACTTTTACTCAGTTTTGATGCACAGGAATTAGTATTGTGTATTTTTCCAGGTAGAAGAGTGGAAAGTAATTCTTAAAAATAACTATTTTCCATGAGAATGAACATGTATATATGCGTGCACGTACACACATACAGATATGTAGAGTTGTATACAGGTATGTGTGCACACGCACATACACAAACACACACACAATGTCCTGAACATTTTTCACATTATACAGCTTCATATTTATTACACATAAAATTATTCTAAAATAATTATTATGTAAGCTTACAAATGTTGGGATTTCATGGTATTACAGAAGCTTGCAAGACAAAAACAATTATGAATTTACCCTGTCACTACAGGTACTTACAATATAATCACAAGGTCAACAGTTACTACACAATTATATAGTTTTGCCAGCCTTCCCTCCCACCACCTTATTGTAATTTTTTTCTCTAAAGTCACTGAAGACAGTTTACATTGATCAATGGTACTAGAATACAAATCTTCATCAGCTGAAATCTAAGCAGTGTGTTAATGCCAAAGTTTGAAATTACTGAATGAGAATAATAATTACTTTTGTATGTTTGTTTTATTTCACACTGTCATTACAACCAACCAAGAAAAAAAAAAGCTAGCACTCAAACATTAATTCACAGACATTCTTTTTATAATGGAATAACAATGAAAGCTATTAGATGGTACACAGTTAAAAGAACAGGCATTTCCTAACTAAATCAAATATAACAGTAGTGGTTTGCAATAATCAAAATAGAAAGATTATTCCCTTAAAAGCCTTTAATTCTCAGTATCCACAGTTCTAATCCCCAAGTCATTGTTGAAGGCCACTTTAATGTTTGTGTCATACTGTTTAAAATTTTAGTGTCGAGACTTTTTTTTATATAGTAACTAAATCATTCATGCTTCAGTCTCATAATTTATGTTATTTCAGAAGCCCTCAATTCAATTAAAACCTTGTAAAACTAAGCAGGTTTGACTTTATTTTCTATATGCAAAGAAACAGAAGCACGCTACTTTGATACTCTATGTTTGAACAACTCATTTCAAATTTATTATAGGTTACTATCATACACAGAATAATAAAGATATATTTTTAATTACTTTAGCTCATAAGAACTGGCTGATAGATACTCTATCAATGTTATGATCCCCTTGGATGGAGAAAAGCTAAATTGTAACCCAAACAGATTTTAAACTATAATTACTTTGTAAACAAGGGAATCGTAGCCAAATAATTATCCATGAGTTCAAATTAAATTAATCTAAAATAAGGTTTTAAAATTCCTCTTATTGAATTCTTCTGTTCTACCTCTGTCTGCTGCAATGTCATTGAGCATATCATTATCTGAGTGACACTGCTCTCCAAATGTGTTTTACACAAAGCAGGCAGACTCTGTACAGTGTGCTGTTCTGTCTTATTTCCCTCTCCAATGATGAAGTACAGATAAAGATACAATACCAGTTCGTGTACACCATATTAAACAGAGAGACATTGCTTTGATGATGCAGTGCCCATTTGAAAGGCAACAAACCACAAGGTCATCTGGGGAAGGTCACTGTCAGAAGCTTATTTCTAATCTGCTTAAAAAATATTATTAGAACTTACCATTATGAGGTCTGGAGAAAGGCTCTTTGGTTGGTTGGTTGGAAGATAAACCCAGGTGTTTTTAATAAAAACATTTTCCCTCTTTTTTTAATTCACATGTCCATTAAAAATATATATATATATATTTTCATTCCCAATGTAGCTGAGCCCGAACAAAAAATACATCTAAAATTAGAGGATGGGGAAAGGCATCTTTTGAAGCCAATGATAATTCTAAGCATGTAAGAACAGAGCACTGTATAAATCTAGCCAACCTTGTCTCATCATCTGTCAAAAACTGATACAGACTAAGAAACAGGCCATTTCCAAAACACACAGACTTTCTCTTAAAACTTAAAAAACAAAAAAAACAAAAAAAAAAAACACAAATCACTCTTGCAAGTCCTATGCATATTGCTACTATTGTTATACCTATTCAGAGGTAGTACTTATCACCTTGTTTGAAGGAGTCAATTTTCCAAGAAAGTGAAATGTCCATTTATTCTGAACTCAATGAGGCTTTTCACTGCAAAATAACCTTAAGGGTTTACAGGACTGGGCCTTTTAGGCCTGATCCAAGCCCACTGAAGTCAAATGGAGTCTGTCCAATGACTTCAACAGACTTTGGATCAGACCCTAAGGCAGCCACGTTATCAAGGAACTCGGACTGACAAATCAGGCACTACTCTACTACCTAAACCTCAGGCAAGTACAGCCTCATCCAAATGGTGAATAAATAAGGGCAGAACTGACTAAAGACCTTTTTAAAGTTTTTACATGATTATTTGAACTATAGAATCATTTTATCCTTTGTGTTCTTTTACAGATTTTTTTTAAATCTTTAATTAACTAGAGTCTATCAGATATAAATCATATCCTAACAGAAAACCAGTGCTTATCTGAGGATTCATAATTTAAGGCAATTTTTGTATAAAAAGAGGAATAAATGACAATTTAATCCATTAAGTAGCTTTGAAATGTATGGACTATGTTAAAAAATAAATTCAAGATTCTGATTGAAATGAGTTTGGTGATCTTAAATCCTGCAATCCCTACAAAATCCAGCCCACATTCTCCTTCACTCTAAGAGCCAAGTCCTGATTCACAGGCCCCTGTCTGAGTAACTAGTGGGATACTCAAGGTTTTCAGGAGGTGGAATCCTTCCCCAATGCCACAGATTGGCAGCTACATCATCCCCGTTGCCTCTTGTGCTTCCTGAACTGCTGTAGCCTCTTGCTCTGAGTGTGATCTCATTCTGCAATGGCTTTGTACACCACCCTTGTTCCTTCGGATCTCGTCCCTCTTGTCCACTGGACAGATGGAGCTTTTATGGAACTGGGCTTTAAAACATGCACAGAGGACCTGACCCAACCCCTACTGAAATCACTGGGCATCTTTCCACTGACTTTAATGGGAGTTTGATCAGATCCAGGATGTGCGTGTTTCCTACCCCATTCACTCACAGTGGAACTGCACCAGTTCTATTTCATATTAAGAGTCCTGAGGACAGGGCAAGATTTTAACTCTAAGCATGTTAATAGCCTGATTTTCAAAGGAACTGAGCACCTGAAGCCAATGAAAGCTGTGACTAGATATGTGGCTGGTCAATATCCCTGACAATCGGGCCCTAAAAATACCATATTTACTAGGGGCTACTCAGAAAAAACAAAACGAACAGGTTCAACTTGCAAACCATCTGTAGAAAAAAAATGTTTTCATTGTGGCCATTTTATGTACATATTTCTAAACAGAAGAATTTTAATTCACACTTAAAGTCCCTCCCAATTAAAAAATGAATCCTACACACAGATAAGGCCAGTAGCTCTTTCCTAGCCTTCAAAAGACAAAGTTCAAGAGCTAGAAAATAATTAGTCTCCATTCCTTTCTTAAGCCTGGCAGCAAACTAAGTTAAAATGGTGTTTGTTGATTTTGACAAGATACAGCTGGGACCATCAAACACATTTTAATCATGCACATAGCTGGATAAGAAGTCAGTCTGCTACAAGGCTCTCTAACGTGAGGTTGGATAATTTACAGAAATTTTATTTTTCAATCATAATATTTCTAGGTAAAAAAGAGTCACTACACCTTTTAGAATTTTTTTAAATGACACTGATTAACCTTTAAAATTGTGTGATTTAATCAAATCAAGAAAACGTTTAATGGGTTTTAAATGAACTAATAAATCACAAGATTTTTTCATTGAAGAAAACTAAATGTTTAAAATTAATCCCACCAGATCCTTGATTTAGGGAGGGAGGGGCATGATGGTAGGGGTTCACTAGCTTGTGGGGGTTCTATGTTTAGCCACATACTTCCACAGTAGCAAGGAGAGTAGTGTAAAGAGTGTACTGGGGTTATTTTTTCTGCTTTTACAGCAGTGATGAATCAAATACAGTGGATGTATGTTAATGAGTTGGATAATCTCATGATTTGCATTTGCAGTTTTGCATGCTAAAACAAGAGAGGGGAAGGACAGTCCAGTTGTTTGGACAGTACCTTGACTCTTGAGTGATCTGTGTTCAATTCCCTGTGGGGCTATGGACTTCCTGTGTGACCTTGGGAACATTACTTAGTGCTTGTCTATACGGTGCAGTAATGTGCACTCCAGTGGTGTGATTTCTAAAGCACTCTTACTGGTCTGTGTAAACCCTGCTGGTATGCACTAAATGTCCCCCAGTGTGCTTTAATGTAGTACCAACAATATTATACAGACCAATTAGTGTGCATCACATTAGTGCACTTCAGAAATCACACCCCCATAGTGCACATTGCTTCACTGTGTAACGAGCTCCCTAGTCACTGTGCCTCAGGCCCTCATCTGTAAAATGATCTCCCCTACCTCACAGCAGTCAGTGCTGTACTTGATCTGTGTAGTGTGGCAAACAGGTTTTTAAATTCAAGTTATAGCATCTTTTGCAATTGTGGGGGGAAAGGAACAATATAAATATAACGAATGTTGAAAATATCTGTCTGCCACAGGTAGGGGAAAGGAGTTTAAAAATAGTACTCTGATGAAAATGTTGAACACTCTTTTACAGATGTCTAGTTGGCAGCCAGTATGAAGTGGAGTGCCCCAGGGGTCGGTCCTGGGGCCGGTTTTGTTCAACATCTTTATTAATGATCTGGATGATGGGTTTAATTGCAAGTTCGCAGATGACACTAAACTGGGGGGCGAGGTAGATAAGCTGGAGCATAGGGATGTAGCAGAGTGACCTAGACAAATTGGAGGATTGGGCCAAAAGAAATCTGATGAGATTCAACAAGAACAAGTGCAGAGTTCTGCACTTAGGAAGGAAGAATCCCATGCACCGCTACAGGCTGGGGACCGACTGGCTAAGCAGCAGTTCTGCAGAAAAGGACCTGGGGTTACAGTGGATGAGAAACTGGATATAAGTCAGCAGTGTGCCCTTGTTGCCAAGAAGGCCAACGGCATATTGGGATGTATTAGTAGGAGCATTGCCAGCAGATCGAGAGAAATGATTATTCCCCTCTATTTGGAACTGGTGAGGCCACACCTGGAGTACTGCATCCAGTTTTGGTACCCCCACTACCGAAGGGATGTGGACAAATTGGAGAGAGTCCAGCAGAGGGCAACGAAAATGATTAGGGGACTGTGGCACATGACTTACGAGGAGAGGCTGAGGGAACTGGGGTTATTTAGTCTGCAGAAGAGAAGAGTGAGGGGGGATTTGATAGCAGCCTTCAACTACCTGAAGAGGGGTTCCAAAAAGGATGGAGCTCGGCTGTTCTCAGTGGTGGCAGTTGACAGAACAAGGAGCAATGGTCTCAAGTTGCAGTGGGAAGGGTCTAGGTTGGATATTAGGAAACACTATTTCACTAGGAGGGTGGTAAAGCACTGGAATGGGTTACCTAGGGAGGTGTCAGAATCTCCATCCTTAGAGGTTTTTAAGGCCTGGCTTGACAAAGCCTTTGCTGGGATGATTTAGTTGGTGTTGGTCCTGCTTTGAGCAGGGGATTGGACCAGATGACCTCCTGAGGTCTCTTTCAACCTTAATATTCTATGATGAAACACATTTTCTGTTTCCAGCAAGTTGCAGAAAGTACTATAGCAGACATTCTTCTAACAATTTCATGAATCCAAAACCTTTCTGTACATATTGTATTTTCTAACATGCACTGTACTATTGTACTCAAATATAGCCTTAGAAAGAGTAATGCTGAATCTGGATGTTCTTTAAGCAGGTGGGCATTGATGCTAAATTAAAAGACAATTCCTATTGAATTATATGTTACACTGACATGGGCACTAAAGTAATTTCATCATGATTAATATTATCATCATGATTAATATTATCACGCAAAAATATAAAGGAATATAAGTTGACACACACATAATGTCCTCTTACTGGTGAAAAATATTACATGGTATACTAAATTTGTTTATTTGTTTCCAAGAGAGAATAACAAATTATTTAAAACTGATCCAGTGCATGTTTATACCTGACAATATATTCTTCTGAAAGTAGAAAAAATAACAAAAAATAATTTATTCCACAGTATTTGTTAAACATCAAGATATTAAGTGACATGTCTTAACTTTAACCATCGAGTCATACATTGCTGACAAACATATCCAATTTAAAAATTAAAAAAAAACAAAATCCTTTTGCTGCATTTTGTCTGAGATTTATTTATGAAGACAACCTTTTACACTGTGCTTTAAAGCATCTATCTTGACTGAATCTGTATGTTGTACCATTCAATTAAAATAAATAAATAAATAATAAAATCTTAAAGAAAAGTAATGATCTGTACCTTAATGCAATGCGGTGCCCTTTCTTTTATTTTATATTCACTTTGATCAATTAAAGGGCAATCCATTTAGAACCAATAAAAGGAAATTCTTCTTTATGTAGCATATGGCTGACTAGCAGGATTTTCTAGAGGTCAGAGAGATACTGTGGATAGATTTATTTATGTATTTATTTATGAAAAGGACTAGATGATTTTATGCCTATTAACATTTCTAGATATGGAAACTAAGAAAATGAAGGGGTAATTTAATCTCATGCTGTAATGCATAAAATGATTGCCCAAAAGGGTCAGACAAATGATTGCCCACAAGGGTCACCACTGCGCATGTGCACGCACGCGCGCGCACACACACACAATGTAGAGCATGGAACACAATTTTTGTTAGGTGAAATATATAGTTGTTGCTTTTTTGGGGTTGCCTTCCACTGAAGAATCAGGTAGATTACTACATTGATATGGCCTACCACACTATATTAAACATTGGTCTGATCCTGTATGGTAGTAACAGTATCCTAGCATGATTAAAATTCCATGCCAGATCATGCTTCTGTGTGAAAATCAGTGGACGGGGACCAAGAGAGAGATGAAGGAAAAACACTGCAATTGAAACGTTCTGGAGTTACTGAATTACTAAGTAGTAGTAATTGTTCTAGTTTTCCCTTCCCCGAATATGTGAAATCCTTTGGCCCTTGAATGGGGAACCACCCAAGATACCGAGATCTCCTTCCAAAAATCCTGTGTATCCATACTCCTGGTGTTTAGCCTCCCCATTAGCATGGTTCTGTTGCACCCACCACAGCTATATCTCTATTGCATCCCTGTGGGCAGCTGTCTGGGATCCCCAATAAAAAGGAGTTGTACAGGGAGCAGCCTGGGAGTTCCACTGTGACTGGTAGGCAGTTTAGCCTCAGCAGCTTTGGGGGCACTGCGGAGTCAGATGCAGCAGTATTGCACCATTCCCTAGAGCATTTTATATGAAGTCCCATTTTGCTTTAAAACCAGCTTTTTGTAATTTTGTATTTTATATGTATGAGAACAAAATAATATGTGAAAAAAACGACTGTTCACAGAGAATCAATTTTTGTTCTTTGAGCACAGTGGGAATACATATGGATCCTTTCAAAGAGAGATATTTTAGTGTACTACTTTTACAGCACATCTACTGCCGAAAGAAAGAAAAAAGAAAAATATATAAAGGTAGATTGGCTTTCACTAGTTGGCTCAAAGGAAAGGGACAAATTATTTTAAAGATAATCCAACATTTGTTGCTTTGTTAACCATACAATTCTTAGGAAATAAAAATAAATGAAATAATTCAGTTACAGTATTTATTAAGAGTGAATAGAAAATCTGGGATTTTTTATATTTGAAACTCTTAATTCAAAAATTAAAAATACAAACAAAGATATGCTTCCTGGAGATGTACTCTTCCTATAAGGACTATTCCTTGAAACTTTAATGATTCTTAAAAAGCAAGTTCCCACTTTGCTGCATTCTGTCCCCTCAAGTGGACACCCACCCACACGCACTCAAATCAAGATATTATTCCAACTTACCCCTTCCTAACAGTTGCCCTCTTTTGAAAATTTAATCTTCAACAGAAAAAACTTAATCTATAGCTTCCTTGTGAGCTTGGTTGTGTCTAGATTTCCACTTTGAAGGACAATTCTGTCTGTGTCCCATTTCCTCTGCCTTAAAGAGCCACTCAGTTTTTTAATGGGTTAATGCTAATACCCCTCCCTCCCATAGTATGGCTGCCAGCAGAATAGCTGTGCAGAGTTGACATGTATTTCATTCTGTTAAAGTGATGGATGAGATCAAATCCATGGTCCTCTTTCTTCTCTTCAATGTTAACAAATTTGAAAAGATGGTAGAGCAGATGCAGCTCTTCCCAAAATATATGGGACGGGATAACAACAGCTTCCTCCTGAAACATCCAAAAGCTATTTGTGACCTAGACTGTGATGAAGATGCACTGCCCCAGGAAGAACTATGCTTCAGAAATACCCCTCTGAAGCACAATTCCTCCCAAGCTTCCCTTTTGCATTGCAGGCTCAGGTGGAGAAATTACACTGCACCGGCTCTTTCCAAGAGATGCTGTATTGCACAGCAAGCACCCAGCTCTGCTAAATGGAATTTGAAGGGAGGAAGGAAGTAATTATGACTCCAACTACTCTCCTCCCTGCCCTTCTCTGCCCTTTCCCTGTGCACTCACTCACCGAGGGGAGCAGTGACTGTGCAGGATTCCACTGTGCTGAGTACTGGGACCAACATCCAGATAGCTTTAAGATTGCCACTCTTGAAGTAGGGAATCCTTACTCTGCTTTACTTTTCTGAATAGCTGTATTAGGGCTGCACACTAACTAGCCCTACAGTGCCTGAGGGAATGTGTTACTTCTTATCCTTGTGAACATGTCACTAATCTCATCTTATATTTGTTATTCTATGCTTAGTCTTGTTCCAATTTCTTTTTAGTGCACACATGATATGCTATGGATAAGAAAGTGTGTGTTATTAGTATCTACATAACCTAAGGGTTACTGAAGTACTGACCTCCATATTGCTAAAATATTCTATCCACGGCTTTCAGCGGCAGGACATCATGCTTCTGCTAATAGAGTTATAATATACAGACACCATTTACTTTCATAAAACTGCAGGGGTGAAGCTCTAGTTGGCTTTGGTGAATAAAAATTCATGATCATCAATAATTTATTTCAAGGATTCATTAAAGCCCAGTGTATTGCCTGGATATATTTACAGTTATGTTCAAGGGGGTGACTGGGAGGGAGAGCATTTTTGTTTATTAAGGTATGTTATTTTAGCAACCCAGATAGTTGTGTTACATAACAAGCCATTTAGCCATATATAATGCAAGTTCATTTTTACCAGAGATTGGAAAGTATTCCCAGGCAACCCCTTTCCCCCCACCTTACAACACATGCATTACTATCCTTTTTGAAAAATGTTTTTAAAACGTATTGTGGCTTAATGAAAATTAAATTAAAACTTAAATTAAAGAGGCTGGAAATCAGAAATCCAGGCTTCACTTAAAAAGAAAAACCTAAGCACTTTAACAGATGCAATTGCATAGCCCAAGTTGACTCTAACAGCCTTAAATTTTACCCTGTACCATGACCAGAAACTTAAATATAATGAGCTCTTCAAATACCACACAGGTTCATTTTGTCAGTGTCTCCAGAAGTTCAGACCAGATCTTACTAGATCACCTTATAATTAGTGTTTAATAATAACTCAGTGACAGAAAAAAAAATGGAGATATACCTATCTCATAGAACTGGAAGGGACCTTGAAAGGTCATTGAGTCCAGTCCCTGCCTTCACTAGCAGGACCAAGTACTGTCCCTAACAGTTTTTTGTTGTTCCCCAGATCCCTAAATGGCCCCCTCAAGGATTGAACTAATAACCCTAGGTTTAGAGGACCAATGCTCAAACCACTGAACTATCTCTGCCCCCAGAAGTGGCCAGCAAGTTTATAAACTCTGCAAGAAGGTCCAACAGCTCAGGAGAAGTCTCTGCAGAGTATGAGTGAGCACAAGAGACTGATTAGGTAGGGTTACCATACGTCCTCTTTTTCCCGGACATGTCCAGCTTTTCGGCACTCAAACCCCCGTCCGGGGGGGAATTGCCAAAAAGCCAAACATGTCCGGGAAAATGGCGGCTCTGCTCCTCCCCTGACTCTTCGGCTCTATTTAAGAGCTGAGCTGCCCGAGCGCTACCGGCTTCGGGCAGCCCCCATGCCTCCGGACCCTGCGCCGCCGGAGCCCGGTAGGGGAAGTGCCCGGC